>NW_010541990.1:0-2790 GCF_000687285.1 Phaethon lepturus
GGAGCCGCAGCAGCGGCGGCACCTCGTCGGAGAATCCGTCCCACCAAAGCTCATTAAGGGAAAATGAGCAAGGAGTGCCGGGGAAGGGTCTTGTCATCGTTAATAGTGTCAGCGCCGTTTCTGCCTTGTCTTTTCATGTTAACATTTTCAGAATAACACGGAGGAGTCACACTTGGCAGGTCCTCGAGCACCTTTGATATTCTGATCAAACTCGGCACCTGCTACTTTCTCTCTGGAGTAAATGATCTTTGGAGCTCAGATACACATCACGTACTAGCATATGTAGCTTTCTTATTTCTGCTTGATATGCATGATTCTGCTTCGTTGGGTACGGATACACGCTTACCTATTCCTCGGCCTATTTTGATGTCCAAGGGGATTCTCAGGCACTTTCCTACCAGGCTGGCCTCAAGGACGGTACTTTTCTGCACTATCCGGAGCCCCAGCAGTTACTCCGAACAGCTCCTCAGTCAAAGCGCTACGTGACCCCTACTCGCCCGTTACACAGACTGGTTGCTTTCCTTTTTCCCTTCTGACAGATAAATTCACAAACGTATAAAACATGAAGGTTTTCTTTTAAACCCGTTTTAAAAAAAAAAAAAAACAAAACATGATTTTCCGGTGCTTTCGGTGACCTCAGATGAAGTTTCGCCGAGTTACTCCAGGCCACGCGGCGTCACTGGAGCTATCAAAAGGCGCTACGGAGGGCGATGCTTTCCCTTGATGCAGTGATTTGCCCACTCATCTGAAGTCTCCTCCCGGACCCCAAACAGCACCAAGCACACTACCTAGATTTAATCCAGAACTGAAGGAGGGCCTGAGGCGCTCCTCGGGGGCTGACGGCTCCGGCTGCCCCACGCACGCGCCTCCGCCAGCCATCTCGCCTCCGTTCTCTTGAACCACCGAGAAGCCCGTATTTCTGACGCTAGCTGTCCAGAAGTCTCAAATATAGCAGAATCATCTCCCCATCTTGCTTATATTACAAAACAAATTAGAGATATTGAAGTGTGTTAATCCTGTAATTATCACAGTAATAATGAGGCAGTTTAATGATCTTGCTAATTGTCTGTTCAGCGAGACTGGATTGGAAAACACTCCTTACCCCATCCACCCTTTTAATTCTGGTTAAACCAGACGTTCCCTGCGAGTGAAGAGTTGTAACTACGTGTAGCACTACCCCGTCACCAAACTCATGTTTAAAAACTGCTGCAGGTCTACCCAAAGGCCGAGGAGTATATTGTAAGCAACGTCTACGTGGCCACAGTCAGTAGCTGTTCAGCTATACATTAATTCAGAGAAGTTTGTCGGAGGACCCAAACAGAGAAATAAAACGTCTCCGTGAGGACTAAAATTTTGCTTACGGAGTGCCTGTTAAGGGTCTTAACATTATCAGCTGAAATAAGCTGCCTGAAAGTTGTATCTGCCTAATCGACTCCCTCCCGTTTTACTCTCCTCCGCCGCAGAGCACCATCCTGGGCATCTCGGCGCAGAGCCGAATACAGGCGCTGCCCATGAAAGCGCCCGCGATGCCCCAGGAAACTTCCAACGCCAACTCCTGCTCGTCTTGGAAGTCAGAGGCCCCTACGTGGGTCGTCAGAGTCTCATTAAAAATGATCTTTAAAAATTAAAATAATCGAGAATAAGTACAGAAACAAGTTTCTGTTGGTTACTGCAGAGCGCATACTCCCAGCACGTCAGCTTCTCTGCAGGAGTTGTCACGCATATGCTAATCCTGGAGTAAAGTGAAAGTAATTTAAAGCACTGAAGCGGTAATTTACCCCATGTTTACTGTAATGCAGCCGACGCAGCCCCGCTTTCCCTGCCACTGCTTGTTCAAAAACCCACACCTCATCTTTCCAGCACTCTCAGTGATAAAAGAGGTGAATTAAGTGTAATTGCAATAAGTTAAGTTTACCAAGCATCTCAATACGGAATTCCCATTTTGAGGCTGACACTTGTGCTTCCCAAGCAGATGATTGCACGAGAAGTGAAAGGAAGTGACGCGTGGTCTGTCCATTTATCCAAACACGCGCCCCTGATCTGCCGAGGCAACTGGTAGGAACCTCCGCCTGCTTCCAGCCGTCTCCGAGGAGGAGGAATCCCCACCTCGTAGCCTGCCGCTCCAAAGCGAAGGTGACTTGTCACCAATCCTGGCAATAACAGAGCTATGAGCAGCCATCCAAAACCCAGAGGTGGGATTTAAATTGAGATTAAGCCAGTGAAGCTCCACCAGTCAGAAAACGTGGTGATTTACAAGCAGGTGAGGACCTGACCTCAGCATCCAGCAAACTTTGCGCCGTGTCGCACGGGCGAACATCCCAACGTGCGTAGGCTAAGATACCCACCAACGCACAGAACAGACAAAAAATCAGCAGTTATCTCTTCCTGTAACCGCATCTTAATGCTTAGTACCTACCAGATACTGTTTCTAGTACATTTGACACGCTACAGAAATAATGAATAGTAATTAGAATTAATCATTGCAAGTTCCAGTGCAATTAACAGCAGTGTTTAACATGCCAATTATTTACGAACACAGAAGCGACACACTGGATCAGCCCAAAGATTCAGCTAACGCGCCGTCCCGTTTCCAACGGCCCACGAGAACGCACGCGCGAGCAAGGCGGGCACCACGCAACGCTCCCTGTGAACGCTCCTCCGGCCCCCAACAACCCGCGGCTCGGGAGCTTCCCGAGCCAGATACACCTTCCAGAAGTTCACCAAGCCACGGTGGGTCCCTCCCCAGAACGGGCCTCTGCTTCGGCTCTGCGGAGCGCCGCTGCCCGCGCC
>NW_010541991.1:0-218 GCF_000687285.1 Phaethon lepturus
GGCCCTGCAGTGGGAAACCACTGCGGGGCCCGAAACGGAGCAAAAAGCAGTTACAGCAAATAATCCGGGGTGCTCAGGGCTTCCACGTGCTTTTAAGTCTCCTCTCCAGCCACAACACAAAGCATCTCTCTTTCCTCCTTGTTTTCAGCAAAAGCTGGCTCTTGCCAGGGCTCCGGCAGCGGCGGCTTTCAGCGGGCCGAAACGTCAAGCAGGAGCGC
>NW_010541991.1:249-4792 GCF_000687285.1 Phaethon lepturus
GCGCCTGGCGTGGGCTGGCAGGGAGAAGGGCAGGCAGTACGGGCGGCGCTGGCTTTAACACCGGGCGCTGCGTAGAGATGGAGTTACAGTGCTTTTGATCACCCTGCTGAATTAGTGAGCCACAAGTTGGGGTAGTTTGTCTCACTGGCATGCCAGACTGCTGTTGCTCTGTAAGGCAAAGTTTCACACAAGTAGGTTTTAGGCTGAATCCAAATTTTATGCTAAAACCCACTGATAATTGACAGCTAAACGGTGCTGCAGGCAGCCGAGGTACGGTAACCAGCCCTGAACTAACTTAGGCAAAGACAGCTGGAGAAAGGAAGACGTTAGTGGTTTAACACATGACTGGGGGCGAGGTGATTGACACTTTATTCCCAAACATCTAAAGCAGATAAAAGCAAGGAACGGATGTTGTCTGCCGCGATTGCCGGAGCAGGGCTTTTGCCAGTGAGTCCTGTGGGACAACAGACTTTTCATGTTTGCATAATGTGATCCAGGAGTCGACCTTTCTTTAAGATCCTGATATGAGTCATGGAGATAATTCTTTGAATTGGCCTGAGATTGCCAAGTATCGGAAGGGGATTTCCTAAATGTTGTGAGTTTGGATCTGGAGTCAAACAGCCCCTTGGCAAAGGCTAAATAAAATGGGATGTCTCCTGGTGTGCTATGTTCAAAACAGCATCACCTCTTAATTGGCTTTCCCTTTCTCCCCTCACTGCCCTTCCAATTCCTATCATGGAAATTTTCTTGGCAAACGACTTCAGTTTCCCTTTGATTTATTTAGGCACCAGACCTGTGAATTTGGCAGCTGGCCTGCTAGCATATCCTAGCACAAGCAGGTAGTTTTGTCACCATGTTTTGGGGGACAGCAAGGCTATCTTCCAGCAAGCACAGTAGGACATGGTTGAAGGATGGGTGTTCAGCTCCTCAGCCTCGTGCTTCCAGCTAGGGGAAAGTTCCAGGTCCCTCTGCCCTCCAGGAAAAGCATGTTTATCTTGGCCGTCTTCTCCAAAGAGCTGGGCTTTGGGGTCCCAGAACTGGGTAGGCAGGTTCAGGGAGAAACAACCGTGAAACATCGAGGGCTGAGCAAAACAGCCAGCTCTAATTGAAGGCTGGCCAGCGGTGCTGCATCTGGGGACTCCCTCCAGTTGTCCGGGTTGGTTTTGCTGTGGAAAGTTCCTCTGCTAGGAGCTGCTGTCACTGTCTTCCTTCAACCCCAACCTCCGTGTCACAGGGAATAAATGAACTCCAGGCTGCTTCTTTAATAACACACTCAGCTCCAGCCTTTATTTCCCCTCTCTCCCTCAGGGCAATTTCTCCTGGCAAAGGGAAGGAAAGAAAGGAATGCACATTCCCCTTGTGTCTGGAGGTAATTGGGCTTCAGTTGTTACATCCCGGGCCAAAGGTTGCTCTCTGATGGGTTCAGCCCAGAGCCTGGATCTGAGCTTGCTGGCAAACGCAAAATTTTCAACATCTGACCCATCCCAGACCCTAGCGAGCTCTGAATCAGGCTGTTATATGCTAACCCCATGTTCAGATCCATTTCTAATTGTGATAATTGAGTCATGCCGAGCCTGTGCAGTGTCTGTTCCAAGACTTCATAGGCTAACTAAACCATATAGGCTAAATTTGTCTTTGGGCTGAAAAGCTGCTGCCCTTTAGGCTTGCTTCAAGGGTGAGTTTGGCTTTGCAGGTCCATCGCACTGCTGCCCTGCACGTTGTGTAGACCTTTAAGCTTGCACCAAGCGGCTGCACAGTGGTGCCAGGCTGTTGTTCCTTCGTGCATGAGTTCGGGTAACAGCTGGCAGCGGGCCCCTGGCTGGGCGTGCTGGTTATGGTGGCTGGGATAGCTCGCGGATAGCTCGCAGGCTGTGTTCGAGCAGGGAGAGGCTGCTTTTACAGGCGAGGAGCACTGCGGGGCCTGCTGCCTCCTAATTGTCCCAGGCTGTGGTGCCTGTGTGCGGATCTGGACACCCAGGACCGGTGCCAAGCAGCAGCAAGAGCCAGGAGTCCAGAGCCACTTATTTTTTTATGTGTTTTTTTTTTAATTCTCCCATTGCAAGGAATGTCCCCTTCCAGCAGTAATGCCCCAGAAAGCTGCGGGTTGGGAAGCAGCATGCAAGAGGTTACCAGACCCTGCTGCCATCCAGGTGACAGTGCTGTGGAGAGAGCATGTCACCCTCAGGGACACCAAGCAGTGGGAGGGGAACAGCTGCAATGGAGCTGGTGCCAGCCCAGCCGTCTGCCAGAGATGAGGGATGAGAGTGGTCTAATAAATGCCTCTGGCAGGATAAACCATGGACAGAACTGCACCCCAGGAAAAAAACTTACACTCTTCTGTTTTTACAGGGCTGATTCCAAACTCAGGGCTGTGTCATCTGTCAGAGCAATTTGTTCTCAAGGAGGAAAGGAGAAGTCGTTTTCCTGGAGTGGGTCGGCTGTGACCACAGGAGCACACTGAATCCTGTAGCAGCAAGGAACAGGATTTATCCCGCTGTGATCCTCATACCAGCGGTGAGCTTGCACCCAGGAATATGTAGGGACCATGATACAATGTTGGTGCTCTCTGAGGAGCCCAGGTCAGGGGCAGGAGACACTAAACAGGGCTGTACATGTGTAGCAGAAGTCATCCTGGCAACACCCTAGCTTCCAGATTTTAATACAAATCTAATGGCAATCCTGAAAAAAACACAGGCATGTGGCTGTCATGATGACCAAGAAAAAACTCCGTGCTTCAGATTTTATTGGTGTTTCACTGTTTAATCCTGTCTGTGTAAAATCAAGGCAGCCTTGTGGCTCCCAGTGGGAGGCAGAGGGTACTTTTCCCTCGGTATTCAATCCCAAGCAAGGTTTTGCAGTTCCCAGCCATGACACCACCGGTATGACCTGGCTGAGTGATGGACGAGTTTACTTAGCCTTGCTAAGGCCCTCGAAAAGCAGCCGGGGGAAGCAAAAGTCATCTTCCAGTTTTGTTATTTTTACAACCTCATTTTTCAGCTAGTCAGCACAACTCACGCTGAGCCTCTGCCAAGGAAAACATACCGTGATTCTTGCTTGGGGTTCGCCTGTGATTTCCATGGGAGTGGTGGGCCTGGAGGGGGGCTGGTTGGGGCTCAGCTCCTGCGCTTGCTTTGGCTGCCCTGGAAATGTGTCCTGCCTTCACACAGAGGCAGTGCTGACGGGTCACTGTCTGCTCAGAGCCTGCTCCTTTGGGGTTTCTTCAAGTTACTTCAGGAACCTGCAGTAACCCTCCTTACAATGTTCACCTTTCTTTAAAATAATTTCTTTCTGGATTTAAAAAAAAATCTGTTTTCCTTCCCACGTTAGAGCACGAGACTCAGAAAAACTAATGGAGACAACTGCAGAGCAATTGTACGAAGCATCAGGAAGCACACAGGAAAACCTGCTGGAAGAAAATGGAGGAGTGTCCATGAGCCTTGTAAGGGGGTAAGACCACTGTGTAACAGTTATTGTTGCAATAGGGAGGACAAAATTGCAGCAAGGAGGACACTTTGTCACTATAAAAAGTACTTTTAACTGTTTTTAAAGTTTACTAGAAACGTAACTGAAACAGACATAGACAGGCACTGGTGGAGTGCTAATGGAAGAAATCTACTACATGTGTGTGGTTAAAATGCAAAGCCTGAGCAAGGAATGGGTATGTTATGTTGCCCACTCCAGGAGACCTGCTTTGGCCTGGGTGGGTCTGGATTTTGCTACAGGATCAGAGCATTTTTTGGATAGAGAGAACAGTGGTGGTTTAACTGTATCAGAAAATTAGGGTGTGATCAGGGCTGCCACTCAGATACTTCCCAGTGCAGACAGGACCTGGCTACAACACCCTCTTCGAAGCAACCCTAAAGTGACCTGTCCAGATTGCACCACAGCTTGAAAATGCCTTTGACAGGTCGGTGTCTGCAAAGCCAGGGGAGGTGTAAGGAGAACAGGGTGCAAACCTTGCTTTGAAAAGACAAATGCTGCCTTGCACAGAGAACCAGGGAGGAAGGGCAGTTGCTGTCCTTCCACACTCCGGAAGAGGAGGCTGGGGGTCCTAGCCATGGGCAGAAAGGGGAGATGCTGGCTCCTTGGGGCAGTGGGTGAATTCGCCCTTGTGCTGCAGACAGGCTGCCTTCAGCTCCTCCTTCCAGGGCCTGCCCCCTCCGAGGGCCTGCCACAGGATCACACCTCTGCCAGCTGCTCATCTGCCCCAGGGCTGCAACCTCCTGGGGTAGGCGGCGGAAGCAACAGCACCCGTGTTTGGCAGAAAAACACGGGGACAAATGCAGTGAAAGAGCACCCAGTGGAAGCCCGTGTGGTCCAAGGTAGAAGCAGCCATGCGGCTGGTGCCAAGCTCCCTGACGTGGGCAAGGTGCGCTGGGGTCCTGGCTGGTATCTGCGGGCAGCGCTGCCACTTCTGCCCCGCGTGGGCTGGGAGACGGAGGTAGTTCCTAGCTCTGTGGGGTGGCAAAAAGCCTCGCCTACCCCCACCCTGCCCTAGCCCCCACCCTGCAGTGTCTCGCAGCGTCCTCCACTCGCTCCCGCT
>NW_010541992.1:0-4279 GCF_000687285.1 Phaethon lepturus
GCACGGTGAAAACAAACTTGCCTTTTTTACATCTGTCCCATGTGATTGGAGGCATCTCCCATCCCAGGGTGGGGTCCCGCCAGGGAAAGCGGAGGAGGATCTGAAGAGACTTTCTCTTCTTCCCTTCTTTTCAGACACGCTGCTTTAGGATTCAGATTTCTTTCTGTTGAATTGAAGCAAAAGGCCATTTCAAATACATTTTGATACCGGATCGGACCGTTCATTGCATGGGCATGTAAAATAATTCATCGTCAGTTATTCGTTCCGGTCCCGCTACGGGAACATAGCGGGCCGACGCGGAGGACGCAGCTGGGTCAGGCGACGCGCTGAAGGCAGTACGACCCCGGACGCAAGCTCTGCGAACGCCTCCGCGCACCGGAGCGCTTTGCTAACGAGCGGCCGAGCTTAATATTGAACTCGGATCTCGCTAAAGAACGTAAAACATGCCGAGGCTGCCGAGGGCCTGTGCCAGCATCCCCGGTGCCACGGGGGAACGCAAGCCCCCCGGGTGCTCGGAGACGCCCGGCTGGCCCTGGGTGCCAAGGGCTAAGTCTCACCCCTCTCCCTGGCACCACGCCAGGCTTTCCCCACCCAGAACGGTGTGTTTGGCGTGGCCGAAGCCCAGGAGGGAGGTGAGGAGGTAGAAGAGGTGGCACACTGACCTCTGACTTGCTGCTCTAAGCTGAGGATGACGGCCACAGCCTGGTGTAAGATCAGGAGCTTGGTCTGGGGCTTGTCGCTCTTCAGATGGAGCTGCACCATCCGGCCCAACTCCTTGAAAGCCTCGTTGATGTCGCGGACGCGCAGGCGCTCCCGAGCGTTGTTGGCCATTCTCCTTTCCTTTTCCCTCTCGGCCTTCTGCTCCGGTGTCAGGTCTTCGTCATCGTTATTGCTGGGAGACAAAAGGAGTACATCATTTTCTAATGGTGTGGGAAATAGGTAGTACAAAGATTTTCAACAGGCTTCATCCAAAACCAGGATACAATTCATGAGCAGACACCCTCTGAGCCTTTCTTATTTGCTGCTCCTCTTCCACAAACCGGCGCAAAATTCAGTCTCCTTAAATTTTACACTGAGTAAAGCCTCGGTTTGAAAGGAAGCTTTACATCCTGCGAGGCAGGACTTCCGATATTTTAAAGCAGCAGACATACGGCTTTTTTTCAATAACACTTTATCACAGCCAATACCGCAACGTCTGAAGTCGTGGCAAATCTCCACTTATTGTCACCCTTTAACCCCGAAGGACGCGGTGGTGGCTATCCGCGCTGCTCCCGCTCTGCTGCCCGCGCCTGCGCCCCGGGAACGAGGAGCTTGTCCCCAGCCAGCGAGGGGACCTCTCCCTCTCTCACTGGTGCTAGCACCCAAGTCACACGGGCTCCGGCCTCCCACCAGTAGCTTCCAAGCCAGGATGACAGCCGCGCACTTACACACCCTCCTTTCAGCAGACTGTCATTCCGGTTTTGGAAGAAACTTTCTCCACCACCGAGGGTGAGGATCCGCCACCCTCCCGAGCAGTGGCAAGCCACGGGCAGCGGGTGTGGGCGGCACCCCAGTCCCTGCACGGAGCACGGGGCACCGAAACGCCCGTGGGCAAAGAGCCACGGAAGTAATTTATGGCTGAAGAGCCCTACGGTGAACTTCTGCATCCTTTCTGCGACAAAACTGCTTTCTACCCAGATAAAATGATGATTTTAAATTGAAAACACATCCACTGGTGAGTCACTGGCACTATATAATTTGAATTGGTTATGCAAATGCAGTAATAAATTTTCCGCAGCCCTAACAACATGGATTTAGACATATAACTAAATATCAGGAGTAACCTTTTAAAGCTGCAAGCAAGTTAAAAGCAAAAACGTTAGCCTGCAATAGCTTCAAAGCACATATAAATATGCATAAGCGACAGCGTATTTGTTGAATTAGCAGGAACTACCATCACCTCACATCAGCATAAAGGTGCTTTCTTCTTACCATATCGTAAACGCACATGAAAACCTCACTTGTACATACGGTTACTTCAACACATTTATTCAGAGAAAATCTCGAGTGTCAAATATTTTCTCCAGTTGTAAGAGACGTGAATGTAATTAATGTTTTAAACATCGGCGAGCGCTGGCCTGGGAGGTCCGAGCCTCCGCGCTCTCTCGGAGGCAGCACGTCTGCCCAGACGCTTCCTACCTCGGCTCGGTTTTTACACAGAGAACCAGGCGTGGAAGGAGAAAAGGCAGAAGGACGCTGCCATCCATCTTTAAGAAAATCCCCTGAACAGAGCAGGCTTGTGCCTGGATTTCGGCTTCACTGGGATTTTTGCTACGATGACGAGTACCGGCAGTCCCGAGCTGTACCTCGGGCCCTGTGGTGACATGCAGGCGAGGCAGGTGAAGCTCAAGGGACAGAAGTGAAGCCTGTCCCTTGCTCAGGCTCACGTCTGCAGCACCCACAGACGCTGCTCACGTTCACCGTGGGCATGAGTTCCCCGATGATACAATGCAGCTACGACTTTGCTACTATTTCCCAAAAACTTATAAAGAATATGCCAACCAAGTAAAGACCTCTAAACCCTCCGCTTAAACCTAGGGAGCCCTAGAGCTTTACAGAAATTGAGGACTGGGAATGACACATTTATTTCAGAGGTAGAAGAAAAGCATACGGTTTGTTAGTTCAGATGCAGGTGTGATCAGCTCTTAGGCACATCTTTAGAGAGATGAAAATCCATACTGTATTCCAATTTGCAAGCGCAGGCAGAGAGGAATAACAGCCCAATTCATACACTTTAGCGTAACGCAATTTCTTTACAGATTGTGGAGAACTTGCTCAGTGTCCAAATCAGTGAATTGTTTGAATTTGAGGACGTCCTGGAGTACAGGCACCAGAAAGGTACTCGGTACGGCCAGAACAGCCATGCCGTTCCACTTAGGCTGTGGTTTTACCTGCCAGGAAAAAACCTCATAGTTTCCTCCTGTTCTGTTCACTTCATCGAAATCCAGTAAAGGAATTAAATGAAGCGACACTATTATATACTGTTACCTAGATCTTGACCTAGTAATTGATTTGATATCCTTCTTGTCATCCTCTAGTTTCTTGTCCTCAGAAGACTTTGTGTCCTGGAGGTTTTCATCTCCCTCGTCGTCAGATTTGATTTCGGAGCTACCCGAAGAGACGCTCTGCCCTTGCAGTCCGGTTGGCATGCCTGCGAGAAAACACACGGACGAGCTGTCAAGCCGTGCTTAAGCCAACGCCTGAATGGTCCCGGTCTGCGCCCTCCGTCCCCAGTGAAGGGCGACCCGCGGCGCAGCCCCAGCTCAGCGCCGCAGAGCCGGGCGTGGGCGCGGCAGCTCCTGAGAGCGGGGCTTCGAGGGCTAGCTCTGCTCCTCTGCCTTCAGGAACAGCTGAGGGCTCATGCTCTACAGAACATCAGCTACGTCAGCGAAACGGCACCGGAGACCGTCATCGCAGGAACCACGCGCCTCGCTCTGAGCGGGGAGCTGGCACGTGCACCGGCCCTTACCCTGAGCTGCTTCTGCAGGCAAGGATTTAGGGAGAAAGCAAGACTTTGAACTCCTTGAGCAAATTTGATTCCTATGGCTGAAGGAGTTCTGCACGCTCACTACCTGTTAGCAGACGACATTATCTGCTTTTTACAAAACGGACAGAGCTTGTGATCTTGCCCAGACCTGCGTTTCCAGCTGCTCGGTAGCCGTGGAAGGGGGCACAGATGCCTACCTGCTACTCCTGTTCTTCAATCACTACATAACTTTTCCTTCACCTTAAAAATAAAAAAATTTTTAATATGCTGTTCTGAAAATAATGAAAATACCTCAGCTGCAGTGAATAGGCAGGACCTTGTAAGGCATCGTAATAGTTTGGGCTTGCTCTTCTGTGCTTTAACGGGAAGATCAGCTGCCTCTAAGAAGAACGACAAGCCCCCGATGTCCTCTGGGTTCGCTTAGCTCCAGGCAGAGGAGCCTGCCAGGCTTCGGGCAGTGCAGCATCTCGTAGACAAGGAGAGGCTCCCGGTGCTGCCCTGCCCGCGGGCCGAATTGTAAAGGTGGTGGAAAATCTGCGGGGCTAAGCCTCACCTTAAACTCAGGCCCGTTTGATGTGCCTGCTGCAGTGTTTTCTACGCTCTTAATTTTGTGCTTGAAACAGTCCTGGTCTCAAGACTTGCCGTCCAGAGGTAAGCTGCTCACACACTTCTGTTGTAATAGCTGGAGCACTTCAGAGCGCGGAGCTGAATCAGCGAACAGGCTCTGCCCTGCCGTCCCGCCTGCGCCCTGCA
>NW_010541992.1:4344-4614 GCF_000687285.1 Phaethon lepturus
CTGCCCCGCGTTACAGTCTCCACCACCCCTCTGACCAGAAGCACAGACGCCTCATCCCTCCAGCCCGGGTCACAGCCGTCTGGGCCGTGTGTTTGGGAATGCTGCGTCCCGGGACGGGCTTCCCAGGCAGGTGGTACTCACCCCTGTACGGGTCCTGGGGCGGGTTCAAATCCGGGGACGTGGCAGACTGGACGGGCAGCTGGGGGACCGGGACCTGGTTTGGCACGAGCGAGTGGCTCCCGCGGAGGCTGACCCCATCCTCCCGGTGCG
>NW_010541993.1:0-203 GCF_000687285.1 Phaethon lepturus
GTGCGCCTGGCTGCTTCTGCGGTCACGGGCACGGCAGTCGGCGCCGCGGCAGTACGCCTTCAGAGCCGGGAGAGCGAATGTGGCCGGACGCCGAGCGCGTCTCGGACGGCGGCGGCAGGAGCTTGCACCAACAGTTACAACCCCAGACGCATTTCCCACCCCACCCTCCGTTCCCGTTGTGGCAGCGGCAGCGGAAAAAAAGG
>NW_010541993.1:285-1156 GCF_000687285.1 Phaethon lepturus
TGCTGGCGGTACTCGGGTCCCAAAGTGCCTACCGTGCTCCACTCGCAGAGTAGTAACTTTCTTTCACCAATTACACACCCCTCTGTACTCCGCATCGCTGTTTTCAGCCAATTACTTCTATAATTGCTTCTCGCTTAGTAAGTCTCCACAGAATTACAGCAAAATTGCATATTGTTTAACAAAACGGGGTGGGATTGCTGCTAGATTATTAGCAGTGATGCTTTGCTGTTTGCTTAAAAAGTAAGTAGGGTTTTCCCCGGTTTGCAAAGAGTTCTAAACAGATCCCGTTGAAATAGTTGTTTGTCCTGCCCTTTTGGGTGCTGGGCTGCTACCTTGTCCTGGGGCCATAGCCCCAGGCAGCCCAGAAAAATACACAGTGTTCCTTGGTTTTGTTTTCTTTTGTGTATTTCAAATATTTATGCACTTCCTATCTGGCTCTCTTAGTATCTCATTATGAAGGACTAAGGAAATAATTTTGGCTTTTCTCAGTTTTTAGTCAGTGGTGCTATACGCTGAGATGCCAGACCCGCAAAGGAATCTGTAGCGAGCCAAGTGTTTCCATACCATGTTAAACACCCAGTGCCAAGAGTGGAAGTTGGATACCTGTCAGCTCCTTCCATTTCCTATGTGGTCAAGGATAAATTTAAATTTAGGAAAGGAGTTCCCGGTAGTTTCATGCCAGGAGATGGAGAGAGGTGTCTCAATCACACATTAAATTTCCCTCCTCCCCGCTGCATTTCCCACTTCTGTCACAGTTATGTGCCTGTGGGAAATTGGAATTGAATCATTTAAATGACGCGTTTTGCATCATCTTTCTGCTGTTCTAGCATCTCCATTGTTTGGAGATCTGGTATTCTTAGTGTCTCTTTCC
>NW_010541993.1:1187-18435 GCF_000687285.1 Phaethon lepturus
ATCCGTCCACAGGGCAGTCTGCTGTCCTTTGGGATGCCTGCTCTTCTTGCCAGAGCCTCCCCTAGGCTTGCTCAACTCACTAATTCAGCGGAAGACTAGCCACTTTTTCAATGGGTTGGTTACTGGGTGAACTCTGTTGATTCCTGTAGAGGTTTTTCAGACTTTTAGATCTAGTGCAAAGTAAGTAGCAGGAAAATAGAGTCAGAGAAACAAAGGAGTCGGAGAAAAGTAAATGTGGTTTATGACAACAGCGCTATCAGACCCATTTATGCAGTCACCTGAAGAATCAGTCTAAATAACTGCGCATTTTAACAGTGCATTTTGTATCTTTTTAAATAATTGAAAATGCCACATTCTAACACACTAACTTAAACAAATTTTTGGAATACATTTTATAATTTCTTAAAATGCTATTATCTTCCTGTCTTTCAGGCTGAAGGTGGCCCATTGTAAGGGTTAATCATCTGTTACATATTTAATAATCATTTGTTTAGAAAATTTCCTGCATTGTTCATGGTAAGGCTTATATTTTATATTTCACATTTAGGTTGTTATGATGACACATTCAGAGTGTTTCTTACACTTTTTTTTAGTATTAACATTTCCTTTAGCTATAAGGTTGAATTCTACTGCAGTTGGATCATACATTTACTGGGAACTGCAGCTTCACAGAGGAAGTTTCCAGTTTTGGATGACTGAATCAATAAATATTTGAATAAATTAATGTCTTGATACAAAAAATTATCCTTAATAAATCGCTATGTGTCTTGTAAAGTGTATAACCTAGGGAACGACATTTACATATTCACAATTTTAAAAGAAGTTTCAGATTAATGCTTTTATAATCTGAAAGGCGCTTTCTGGTCATATTAAGCAAAAAATTTATTTGGAAATGCTTTTGGTGTGTAAATGACATTAGCTGTTGGGATTTTATGACTCAGACTACTTAATAAAAATTACAGAACTTTCCTTTGTTATTTTACAGGAGTTTTTCATCAGTATGTCTGAAACCATTAAATATAATGACGACGATCACAAAACTGTGTTCCTGAAAACATTAAATGAACAGCGTTTGGAAGGAGAATTTTGTGACATAGCTATCGTGGTTGAAGATGTTAAATTCAGAGCACATAGGTGTGTGCTTGCTGCCTGCAGTACCTACTTCAAAAAGCTTTTCAAAAAACTGGAAGTTGATAGTTCATCAGTAATAGAAATAGATTTTCTTCGTTCTGATATTTTTGAAGAAGTCCTCAATTATATGTATACTGCAAAGATTTCTGTTAAGAAGGAGGATGTAAACTTGATGATGTCTTCAGGCCAGATTCTTGGTATTCGATTTCTGGATAAACTCTGCTCTCAGAAACGTGATGTATCTAGTCCTGAAGAAACCACACAGTCCAAGAGTAAGTATTGTCTAAAAATAAACCGTCCTATGGGGGAACCTAATGATACCCAAGATGATGAGGTGGAAGAAATTGGAGACCATGATGATAGTCCATCAGATGTGACGGTGGAAGGAACTCCCCCCAGTCAAGAAGATGGAAAGTCACCTACCACTACCCTGAGAGTGCAAGAGGCGATTCTGAAAGAGTTGGGAAGTGAAGAGGTTCGAAAAGTAAACTGCTATGGCCAAGAAGTAGAGCCTATGGAAACCACAGAATCAAAAGACTTAGGATCTCAGACCCCTCAGACTTTGACATTTAATGATGGCATAAGTGAAGTGAAAGACGAACAGACACCAGGCTGGACCACAGCAGCTGGGGATATGAAGTTTGAATATTTGCTTTATGGTCACAGGGAACACATTGTATGTCAGGCTTGTGGTAAGACCTTTTCTGATGAAGCGCGACTGAGAAAACATGAAAAGCTACACACTGCTGATAGACCATTTGTTTGTGAAATGTGTACAAAAGGCTTTACCACGCAAGCTCATTTAAAAGAGCACCTGAAAATACACACAGGTTACAAGCCTTACAGCTGCGAGGTATGTGGAAAGTCTTTTATTCGTGCACCAGATCTAAAAAAGCATGAAAGAGTTCACAGTAATGAGAGACCATTTGCATGCCATATGTGTGATAAAGCTTTCAAGCACAAGTCCCACCTCAAAGACCATGAAAGAAGACACCGAGGAGAGAAACCTTTTGTCTGCAGTTCCTGCACTAAAGCATTTGCTAAAGCATCTGATCTAAAAAGGCATGAGAACAATATGCACAGTGAAAGAAAACAAGTTACTACAGCCAATTCCATCCAGAGTGAAACAGAACAGTTGCAGGCAGCAGCTATGGCTGCTGAAGCAGAGCAGCAATTAGAAACTATAGCTTGTAGTTAAAAACTAAAGCAGAAACTTTATCAAAAATAATATAAGAAATTAAATTGAACAAAATCTATTGTTGGTATACGTTTAGACTGAGAATTATCTTTTCAAAAAAACATATTTTTTAGAGGATTTGAATGCTACATAGGAGCACATAGCATTGCTTGTTTAGGTATTTTAAAACATTTCAGAGATGGGTATTCTTAGAATATGAAATAGTTTTGTTGTCATTAGCAGTATAATGCACTAATACCTGGTTTAATTTTGAGAATATGATAAAGTTCTCTATAAAAACAGGGATCATCACCGGCAGATGTTTTGTTTCATCCAGTATGGAGTACTGCATACAAAGCAGACACCAAAATCAGCGAGTTTAAAAATGCTGAGATCTCAGAAAATAACAGCCACAGAAAGGAAATACTTGCTTTTCATAATTTTGAAAGTGTTATACCTACAATTTTTCAGAAACAGACATTTATTCCCTAAACTTTTTAATTCCTCCTTTTTTCACCTAATGTAGGTGCTAGAGCTTGCTACAACAGAGTGTAAGGGGGAACAGTGATCAGAACGAAATCACTTTGTATTCCATTCTCTCCGATATCCTCTTATTTTAATCAAGGTGGCAAGTTTAATGAAGTACTTGCTTTCCTGAAAAAAACTGCCTTATTCACAGTAGTCCTGGCTGGCAAAGCAGAAGGTTTGTGGCATTCACCAGTCCCTTCTGTGGGGAAAAGAGTCTGCCTCGTTTGTTTCTGTGTTGGCTCTTATGCAGGTCCCTGGAGATGGGACAGAGACACAAAGGAAAAAGGGTGCAGCATGGAGAAGGAGACCTGTTCCTTACTCAGACCCGGTAGAAATTAGTTAAAGCTAATACAGCCTGAGGCTGTGGGTTTTATTATGCGGCTTTGTAGTTCCCCTAACCTAGCACAGTTAAGGCAAAGGAGTGTTTCTGGCAGCTGAGGAGAATTAGCTGCACTGGCAAGTGACCAGGTGTCACTGCCGGACCTCCGCAGCTGCAGAGCGCAGCCACGGGCTATCGCATATGTGCCCGCACTGTTCAGACTGGGTTTGGTGTCGTCATGACTGGTCATACCAGCTAATAGGTCCCATTCACGTTTAAAAACTTCCGCCTTCTGGCACACCACCTCTCGGCAAAAGGGAGACTTCAGTGAGTGATTTCAGTCATAATTGAGCCAGAATCAGTGTTCACTAATAGTCTGTTACTTAGAGTTGCCTATTTTTTTTTCAGACAAGCTGGGGTAGATGCTGCTAATTTAACTGTTAACTCACAGAGTCAACAAAATCCGTGGTCTTTGGATTGCAGGCTGCTACGTGTAGTCAACAAGAGAAGACACAGTAACAGTGGTAATGTAATCCAACGGGATATCGAGCCTTTATTTTAAATTTGTAAATACTACAACTGTTGTCAAAACTTCTTTTGAAGTTGGAATGGGAAAAAAAACGCACTCGTGGGCACATGGTTTGATAACATTGGTCGCTCGCAATACCTATAGCATATGAAAGTGTTAGACCAGTTTCTGGTAGGTTACTATGTGGTAGATCACATCTTGCTTTTCTAAATAGAAATTGAAAATAGCATTTTTGGAACTGTTATATGGAATTTTGATTATTGGTTTTTTGTTTGGTTGGGTTTTTTTACAGATTTGTTTTATTCATGTACTCATCAGGTTAAGCAGTTACCTTAAAATGCCAATAATTGTTTGAAAGCTGGTCTGTAAATAAAACATGAACTTAATATTTTAGAAAATGTAAACTTTGGACCTTTACCAATATATTTTTTTAAAATGTTGCGTCATTTTACATTCAGTAATATTAGTTTGTAAACAAACTATACATTTTGTATCTGTGCAACATCAGAGGATGTGTATTCATTGCATTTTATTGGTTCTCTTGAGGAACATGATAAATGACCATTGTGAAAATGTTCTACTGTATATGATCATAGATATAAAGATAGTAGGTCCAAAATAGGATCTACTTTTTTTTTCCTAAATATATTAGTCTTTGCTATGTTTTCTTATCTAAAATTGTGTTAATTTTTTCTTAGATGATAAAATTGGGGTTGATAAGTCTGTACAAAACAGATCTGTTGTGATGAGAGTTCCAAAGAGTAAAAGATGAAGAAAGTGGATTTTCTCTAGGTCTCCTATGAAGAGTGCAAGAAGTAATGAGCTGAAATTACAGCAGTGAATGTTTACATTAGACATTATGAAAAGCTTTTAAAGGGTTGAATAATGAATTATTAGAACAAAATGCCTGGGGAGATACTGCAGTCTCCACTAGTGGTGATATTCAAGAATGGGTTAGACAAACATCTGTTAGGAGTGGTTTAAGTACAGTTAATTCTTCCTTGAAGCTGAGGGATAAGCTAAATAACCCCTCAAGAGCCTCTTTAACTTTGGGGGTTTTTTTTGAGTGCTAGGAAGGTAATAAATGGACACAGGGCTTACTGGGACAGCAGACACTTGAATGGGAAGGGAGAGCTTGAGGCTTACAGTTAAAGAAAATTGCCCTCTGACACTTGAGCACAAGCAGTCAGGCTGTGAATTTGAAAATGATGTAGAAAACCAGGTTTGCATTAAGACAACTGAAAGTGTGATAACATTGTGATTTACATCAAAGCACATTTTGCTATTATTAAAGCTTAGAGTTGTAAGAGCTATACAAGGTCACAGCTGTAAGGGTTGTGTGATGTTTGTAGCTTTTTAAAACTGTGATAGATTGATATTATATGTAGTCTAATACAATAGTGTGCAGAGGCAGGAACAAATGTTCTGTCTCATGTTCCTTGGACACGGCATAAATGCCTTACATGAGACTTGGTCTTTATGAGTCTGTCATAGGAAGAAATTCAGTGAAACCAATGGAATTGCTCCTATATTATGAGTTTTGAAAGGGACCTTGGCCTCTTACTAGTTTTTAGCTGCTTAAGAGTCAGAGGCTGCTGTATGTTCCTGAGACAATGACAATATTGATCAAGAAGGCAAAGGCTCAGTTATTTTTGTGAAGTTCAGAATTTTATTGGCAATTTCTACTCCTGCTATTTGTCTTAAGGATGTGAACTTACCTTATTATTTCCTGTTTTTGAAAGCCAATTGATAATTTTTTTCTTTCCAATTGTTTTTACCTAGACAGGAAGAAGGCCTAGAATACTTAAGCTTAAAGTTTTGGAAAAGGTTTCAGAAAGGAAGTGTGGAGGTAACCTTAGCTGTACATTATTGTTAATGTGTTCAAAATTAATCCTGATCATTGTGTACATTCTGAAGGGATGTTAGCGTATATGTTATGGGGGCCTGTCTGTGAAGTTCAGGTAGATCTTCTGCATCTTAAGACGCTACTGCTTCCAGCTTCTCTCCTGTCTGTTCCAGAAGACACCGTGTACAGAAGCAGATGTATGTCAGCTCCAAGCCACAGAGGTTTTCCAGCGTGGTAAAACCTAAGCTATGAGCTTAGTTGATTGAGGAATAGGCAAATTTTTATTTTTGCTTTTACCAGGATGGCAACTTCTTTCGGAGCTTATGAGACAGTGGATGAGATTCTTTCCAATTAATGGGAATTTTGCTGTTAACTTTTTGGCGGCCAGACTAGCCTAATATTCCTAACAGGGTTTCCAACAGCAGGCAAATTACCTAACTGGTGTGCGTGCAGGAATGACAGAATGCTATAGGAACATAGATGGCTAAAATAACAGTAGATATGAATTAATTGTTTTTCTCAGAATTAAGTGGCAAAAACACCATGCATGGAATTAGTCCTAAACATTCCGTCTATCGTTTGTGAAATCGGAGTCAGTTTGTCTTTAATATACACAGGATAGCAACACCTTTGTTACTTTTTTTGGCTTATACCAAATGTCTGTCCATGTTACGATGTTAGGAGTCCACGTGGCTTCAGTGGAACTCTCTGTGCATTGGAATTAACTGTATGAATAGGTGTTTGCATGACCAGGGCTTACATGTATGTAACTCATCAACATGTGAACTGATGTGAAATGAGGTTCTTCTGGTGACCTAAATGGGGCTGTGATGCCAATACCAGTTAAGATGCTAAGTTAAAGTATTCTCAGTTGCAAAAATATCTAAATATTAAGGAAGTATAACCATTTAGTTAAAAAACTTTTTGTTTTAAAAGACTAAATAACTTAGACTGAAAAGCAATATTTGAAATAAGAACTTTGCCATTCTGTCATCTTAAATGTGTGTTCTTAAAAATAGGGTGATTGTTTTGTAAAGAGAAAAAGAAACAAAGAGAACATATTTTGAACTCTGGTATCCAATTGATTTCTCGTCCAAATTGTGTTAGCCGTGGGTATGCTGCTGGTTGTTAGGCATAACTCAGTTTGGAAACTGCAAAAGTTCAGGAAAGAATACCTTCTAACCCTTCTCCATGCCCCACCCCTTCTTCTGCACACACTTCTTATAAACATTTAAACAGATATTAGAAGATTAAGCAATTCACAGTTGAGTATTTGTGTTTTAATTTTTCTGCTTTAATGTTTGAAAAAGGTTTAGGCTTGGAGGCCTGAGTTTTAAAGGTTGTTGTGTGAAAGAAAATGCTGGCTTAAGTAGCAAGATTTTGAGGAGTTCAGCTTCTATTTCAAGTAAGCCGCAGAATACTAAATATTCCTCAAAATCTTGCTACTTAGGTACCCAAACTGGAGTTCTTTTGAAGAGCGAGCCCTAATTTTCTGACCTAGAGATTGCATTCATGATACCAGTGAGTAAGAATATTTAATAGTTCGGTGAGATACAGAATAAAATATCAGATGATATCAGAAAGTCTACCTAAGTTTCAAGGATATTTTTAGGGACCCATTATCTATTGTCAAGTCATCCATTTAGCAATTTAGACTCCTCTCTGTTTTACAGAAGAGACAAAGCATTTCTGAAACAAAGTATATCTACTGCTAACAACATATGACTTTCGTGCATGTAAATATTTACACATCAGTATAGAATAGGATAATTCTACCTAGAAGGTAAAGACAGACCTAAGGGATTTTCATCTCTTTCAAACAGCTAATCCATAGATCACAGCAGTATGCCCAATCAGCCAGCAACGGGCATGTTTCATTAGAAATTCCATTACAGCACTTGGTCCGTCATTGTCTCCATATAGATCTAAAACAATTATAATAACATTCATTTCAGAACAGATGGAGGATTTCCATGAATAGATTTTGTTAAATATGTGTCATAAGAGTCGAGACATCTTTAAATATAATACCAGAAATCTGAAATAATAGGATAGCTAAAAATAGTGATTTATACAATATTGATAAGTTTTTCAGTGTATTTCTCTCCACTGTCCCTTTATATTTTTTTATTTGCAGGCCCTGCTCTTTTAGATATTTCTAGAACTCTGAAACTGTATGAACTTCAGCAGTTCCAATATGAACAGAATTAGAGCTATCATGTTGAGAGCTCTTTAAAATAGAAATAGTTTTTCTGTTTGAAGTCTTTTTGTTTTTTTAATAATCTGTAGATAAGCATCTAATTTTTTTATAGATAAATTTGAAAAACATGTAGACCATAGGAATAAAGTTGTTCCATGTCTGACCTGATTGGCATATGGATATCAAAAAGCATGGCCAAAGCAGGACATCTGGATACCTGTATCTCATATTCCTTCCTGTATATATGTATTTATATTTTGCTAAAGTTTATAGTTCTTGAAAGAAAACAAATTTATAAGAGAAGTGGTACTAACAAGAAATTGAAATTTTTACTGAAATCAAATCTGAAATCAAAAATTCATTTCTTTCTTGTCTAGGAATTGGAAATGGTACTGACACAAAAGCCTGTGTAACTTCAGGCAGGAGTTCCTCTACAAGAGAAGTTCCGCAGATGACATATGGCTGGTTTTTTACTTATCATCAGCATAACTGGGGCTTACAGAGTAGAGTTGTCATGACTATGTCTTTAAAGATAGTAATTGGTTCTATTTTGCATACTGTCAAAGCTTGTTTACATGTTTTTGTTGTGCTTAAGGTTCCATGGGCAAAGTTAGGGAGAAGAGTTGGAGTAAAAGCAAAAATATACTGTGAAAAATTTTCTAAACATTGCATTTATTAAACTGTAGCACAAGTTACATGCAAATTTTTATTTGATGTATTGAGGGTACATTATATTTAAGAACATGTTTTCACTTGCTTAAGAAGTCAGTAGCCTCAGATGATAATTTGCTGATTTGTTTTCGTTACCTTAACCTCCAACATTTAGAATCAATGTATAGATTTATTTTGCCTGGGTGTGAAAGCCATGAAGTATCTGTTCATACAGCTCTATTATGCTAGAAATATCTAGTTATACTGACTATCTATATCTAAGCAGCATTTAACCTTTTTTTCTTTACACTAGGGGATCCATCTTCCTTGTATCCCAAGTAAGTCCATGATCATTCCCCCCCCATTTCCTATATAGAAAATAACTGATGTTTTCATGAGACTTGCTTAGGCTATTAAGGAATGTCTTCTCACATGGCAATAGGATTTGATCTGATTACTTTGCAAAGATGTAAAGTGAATAGAAGGTGGTTGCTTCTGTATGGGAAGACAGTTTGCAATGGAATATTTCTCTATATTTATTTCAAAAGTTAAGTATTGTTTCTATTTGTTTCTGTTCTGTTATAAAGGTTGCTTTTTGAGAATACAGTATTCTGAAGGCATAGCAAAGTAGACTTTGTATGGTAGAAATGAATTGTGGTGAAAGGGTGAGTCTTGTTCCTTCTCTCCTTTCCTGCTCACAGAGGAGTCTGGTGAACTTCTGTGTCGGTGCAAGGTAGGTGATGGGGGTATTCAGGCAGGAGCAGGTATGATGGCAAACAGGGAAGAGGAAGGAGCAGGATCTTCTCATTCCAACTGTAGTGAAACGACTGACCGCTCGCTCTAACGTGGTCACTCCCTTAAAGTTTGTCTCGTCTGGACAAATCTCATTCCTAAGTTACGTTCTTTTATTCTTGTTGAATTCTTTCTTTTCGAAGACTTCAGGGTGGAGAGGTTTAAGTAAAGCCAAAAAGAATTTCACCTATTTCTCAGTGTAAAATTTACTATGCATAGAACTATGGTAGAGCTAATATTCTGATTACGGGTTAATATGCCGGATAGCATGTGCTATTTTGTTAACAAACTAACAGCTGTTGGATTTGATCCAAAGATGATCTATTCTCAGTGTTCTTAGAACACAGGAACAGGCTTGGCATTCTTTTTAACTCAAACCTATTTGTCTATCCCAGGTGATAACAAAAAGAGAGTAGTAATGCACCAAGGCAGTAAGCTTCATGTCCAGGGCACAGCTAAATCATGAAAACAGTTTCCCTGTTTGCAAGTTAAGGGAAAAGCTAAACAAGGTCAAGGCATCAGATGCATGGTGATTTAAGACAACCAAAGTTGTGGTTGCTGCTATTTATTGTCATTCTTTTGCCTGCAGTAGCACTCATGCATTGTCTCAGTGAACTGCCTCATGGAGAACCGAAGTACCTGAAAACTAGTAACTGTTTTGAGGCATTTTTTTCTTAACCTTCTTAGCAGCCCCACATGATTCCCTCGGTGCTAGGGTCAGTGGAAGAGCAACCCCAATTTAGATTGGCTTCAGCTATTGTGGAACTGCCTCCTAAGACAGCAGCTTTCTGTTTTGCCTCCTATAGTAAAACTGCAAATTGTTGCTAAAAGGAGTAAACTCGTTCCCTCCTTTCCTCTCTTGCTGTTACCTTTTGCACCTCCATCTTGTTTGGCTCAGATTTAGTGGCTTTTGTGGCTTTAGGATAAGCCGGTCGAGTGAGTTTCTATAACAAAGCAATTCAGGGCTTCAGTGAGTTAGCTTTAGGTTGACCTACCTTGTTGAACCGATTAATTACATTTGTTCCAAGGTAAGTGGCAGGAGCACATAGCTAGAGTTAGGGGAACAAATAGAGCAGGACTTACCCAACTTTGGCATCACATTAAATACACGGTGATGAAACACGGCACTTGTTGCAAAGTGTTTGTGAGAAGCAGCCAGGCAACAGAAAGGACCAGATGTAACTCCTTTGCAACAACCGCTGGTGGTAGACCTACAGGATTTTGAAGAGGGAGGTGTGTGTGCTTCATTTCTGCTTTTTTGGGAGAACAGAATTTGTGCTTTGAAGTTGGGGGGGGGGTGTTTTCTGTTTTCTTTCTTTTTTGTTATTTAAATTAATCTGACCCTGTTTGCCTCTCATCCAACAACCCTAAAAGGACTTGAATTGTGACAAATTCTCAGGCTAAAGAGAAAAGAATAGTTATAAAAGACAATAAGTATTTAATTCACTGAAGGACAAAACTGTATCCCCAAAAGGGTGAAAAATTATATTTTGCAATACAGGTTAATGTTTACCAGTGTTATAAGTAGACAATATTCACTTCATACTTATTTAGGTCTATTTTAGATCATTTACTGTGTAAAAATAATTAATCTTTTTAGTTGTTGCAAACAATATAAATCCAAAGTATCCAAAGATTTTGTATTTCATTAGGTGATGTCAGCTAGACTGAATTCATGTGAAGAATTTTTTTTTCTGTCTTTCTAAGACAAAAATCTTGAAGTTTTTAGAATTACTGGATTTGATTTTTTTCCAGGTACATATATGAATCCATTTGAAGGACTGAATGTAAACATTGTAGGTATTTTACATTTCCATTTGGTACTTCAGATTAAGGAGTTTTAAATGTAGTTCTTTGGTTGTGTAGCTGAGGCTGTGGAAGGCATTCTTTGTCGAGAATTGTCTTCTTTCAGTGAAAAGTTCTTCCCTGGTAATGAGTTCTGTTCTCTGATATTTCTCATAGTTTTCTGTGCTTTACTTTTAACAAAACTTTTTTTCCCCATCTGAAGTAACAACAGTTGAATATTTTATTTTTACAAGTTGCCTTATTTTATATTACAGCTATTATTCATTTTGTTATTTTACCCAGTAATATTTTACTAATTCATCCAGATTTTCCAGTAAGATTTATAGCAATAAATAAATATGGCCACTGTATCCTTGTTCTTAAAGTGTAAAATAGAGCTTAAACCAGGATTTTGAGACATGAACTTTCTAATGCCAGTGTAAGGTTTCAATCTTTAACTTTTCAGCACTGTGTGTGAAGCCTTATACCCGTGAAAAGCAGCAAGATCTCATTGAATGCTTCTATTGAAGAGACTCGATTTTTTTAGAAAAATAAATATATTCTAACTTTGTTTCTGGAATTCTTGATCTTAAATCAGATAAGGGAAAACAGTTCAACTGTTTACTTGGCAAATAGGAAGGAGCAGCTATACCCTTTTATATTTAAGATGAGTTAGAGGTGTGAAGATAACTGGGCTTGCTTACTGGACTAACAGTTGTGTACATCTATACACATAGTAACAATTAAAACCTACAATTTTTGAAGTGCGTGACAGGCAGGTTTGCTTATGCTAGAGTTTTGTCATTCAGTCTGAAAAAGCCAAATCAAACATTAGAAATTCTTACTTGAAAATGCTATGAATACAATAATAAATAGAGGACTGTTAGTAGACACGGCACTTCGGGACATGGTTTAGTGGGCATGGTGGTGTTGGGTTGATGGCTGGACTTGATGATCTTAAAAGTCTTTTCCAACCTTAACGATTCTGTGATTCTGTGAAATGTCTTAATTAAAATTAACAATTACCCATTTTAAGAGCATTCATAAATGTTTTCAATATGAAACATAGGTTTAATTTTCCACTTCAGTAATTAACTCTTTTTTTTTTAATCCAGTTGTATGACTTCCTTGTAGATCTCCCATTGTTCCAAGGGTGATTAAATGGAGTTAGAGGGGAGCCCTGATTTGATGGATGTGATAAATTCTGCTAGAATGGGGATGTACTATTATATATACTTTTCAATTGGACATAGATTACACTCTATGAATCTTGCTAAACAAATCAAAAGTTTTGATACTTTACTGTTTCAAATCTTTTCTTTTGTTACAAGGTCAATGTTTTGAAACATAACTTAGAATTCATATATTTATCTTATTTGGCCAGATTGTCTAAGTTTTAGCCATGCATGATGAAATCTCCATCCTTTTGACTCTTGAGGACAAGTTAGAAAACCACATTGTGTATTTACTGTTTGTATTTTATATAGGTGTAATTCAGTATAGTTTCCCATTCTCAGTTCTTGAACAATCTAAGCTCTTTAGTAGCATGTTAGAATGATGATTTTGATATTGACATTTTACATATCTTTGTTCTCTTCTTTGAGTGTTAAATTAAGCATGTAGTTTAATATTAAGGTTGTTTACATTTATCAAAATATTATATCTGAATTTATTGAGGACTTCAATGAAATAGTCTTTTCTTGCAAGTTTGGAAATTTCATTTATTTTAAAGCTGACTTTTCTTCTCCTTAGCTCACTGGCTAGCAGCTTTGCCATAGGTCATAAATGCTTCTTTGCTGCTCTCATTTTAAGTTCTTTGAAGACAGGAGCATGTGCCTAATTTTATGACTTGTGTCAAGTTACACAGACCAATAAGCTGTGGTCTGATCAGGGTCTTAAAACACTTTTTGTAGAAAAGAGGAAGACACGTACAAAAATATAAATTTTTAGTCTAACAAATGTGTTGTCGTGCTGGTAAAACAGAAAAGGCTTGAAGATGAGAATTTTACTTGTGGCAGACTCACAACCTATCCTATGAGTCTTTAGCATGGTGCGGAATGGTATGGCCTTGTCCATGTCATGAGTCTGTGGTTCTATATGAGGTTCTTTAAAGTCTCTTCCTGTGTTTCACTGTGTCTCTGCTAGATCCGGAGTCATTAGCCAAGGATTTGACTGGACTGAATTCCTTGCTGTAGAAAAGAATTCCTATGTGATCTAAAGGCTCTGAATTTTGGACTGTGACTCATTCGTCTGCCTCAGTGAAGGGATGGGCTACCTACAGAGGTGTGGCAGGTGGGAGCAGCAATTCCTTTGGCTCCACTGATCTTCGTGTAGTTGTATATATAGTAATGTTTTAGGTGAATCATTCAGTCTCGTATTTAGACCTCCTACATTTATCTAGGTCTTTGCTTCTTATTGGTTGGTGTTTGCTTTGGATTCAGCTTATCTGTAACTGACTCCCATCTATAACATAAGGATATCAATTTACTTCTTATAGGACCGTTGGGAGATAAACATTAACAGGTGCGAGGCATTCGGGTATTGTGAGGGTAGTGATGTAATCAGCTAGAGAGATTCCCTAGATGGAGGTGGGGCTTTTGGGATCTCTTTACATGCTGTGAGAAGTCCTGAGGTGGATTCATTTTTGTGATACTTCAAAAAACAAAACAAAAAATCCCAAAAGTGTACAGTTGTTTCTCCTAGACCCCATCTAAAATTCATCCATGTTTGTAAATCTCAACCTCGGACTACTATGCAGTTTATCAGATTAATTAAGAAAAATTAATAGACCAATGTATTGAAACTCTAATGGCCACATTTCTCTTTAATCTAATGGTATTCCCTTTTCCCTGTCTCTGGAAATGTTGCATGTTCTCGCTGCTGGCTTTCAAGGTCTCATGTCTTTGCCTGCTGGAAATCTGTGCATTGCTGTTCTTCTGGAGTACTCATGGAAAGGTAACTGGCTTTTCATTTACTTCCTTTCTCAGGAGAATGGTACTTCCGCCCATTTGGATTTTTCTTTTTTCCCTTCTGTGTTTATTCCCTACAGATGTCTGTTAGAGGCATATTAATCACAGAGGCATTAATTGAATTGTTCTAGTCTAAATCTAGGACACTGCATATTGTGATCCCTGCTGTACAAATCGCCATTTGACACCTGAAATATTAATCTAGATAATTTGAGCTGTTTCTTGCTGACACTCAGTCACAATTATTTCCTCTAAACAGTTTCCTTACAGTTTCACATATAATGTATTGCACCTTGGCTAGTAAAGATTTTTATTTTTAAGCTTAACCATAAGATAGTCAGTGACTGCAGTTGCTCTTTGAAGACCATTGTGATAGTTCCCTGTTTAGGAAAAGACATCAAGTAGTTCAAGCAGCTTAGTGATCATATTAATCTTCTTTCCCAAAGAGCTCGGTTTGATTACTAATGTTGAGGTGTATAAGGAAATTTTAAAAAGTGGCTCAGATCTAGTTAATTCTCAAAGTTGGGGATAAACCTTTTTATAAATGACAAAATTAGCATTTGATATAAACATATGAAATCTTCCTGATTATCTCTTTATATCTTTCTATTATTTTTATTATAAAATGTTTTCATTTCTATTTAGGTGATTACTTCCAAATGGTACTTCCAGAAGCACTCAGATGCCTACTTGTAAAATGTTAGCTGTACATTCTTGTTAACAAAACATTGAAACATTGAACATCTTCGGGTAAAAATGGCCTCTTCCTTAAAACATGTTTACTAAGTGTCATTGTTTTCAGCTCCATTAGAATAAAGGGTTTACCTCAGATGTAAAACCAGAGAATTATGACTAGCAGTGGATAATTTAAAGTGACATCAGCCAACTTGATTTTTGTAACTGTCTAGAAATGTTAAAGTTAACTTGAAAATGTTGAAGTTCTTAACAGAGTACCCTCTAAGTAAGTTAAGACTTCTTCAAAAAAATCTTTGAAGATTCATACTGAAGAATTTTTAAGTCTCTCAATGTTATACAAAAACTAGTAGTTCTTCATTCAACCAGTGAGAACTTAAATGATGCACAAGCAGAGGACCGTATAATTACTGCTAAAAAATACATACGGATATTTTTGTACGTGCTTTCATACTTTCCATTTCGTACAAGTTGACGGTACACCTTAAATGAACAAGGACATGTATTGTATTTTAATTATATAACCTCATTTTTTATCACTATGCTTCATTCTCAAGGGCTGGGTTTTTTTCAATAACTGGGCATAACCAATGTTTTCCACTGGTCTGAAGTTGAATGAGAATAATTATTAGTGCACTGTTTGTTTTGGTTGTTGTACTGCATTAACTGCACATTTGCTGAGGTGACAATTCACTACAGAACTCTGTCCTGTGCAATTATTTCAGTGTTTTTTGTGCATTTGAACTTGTGACCAAATCTGAAATTAAAAAATGTTTCCATTAAATGAAAGAAAAAGAAGCCCAAGATGCCCTTTGATAATAGTTTTGCCTCTGTCAGAAAACATTAATTGTTGGTAGCTTTTAATTTAAGGAAGAAAAATTGAAGACTCTCAGGTAAAATGTGCCTATTTTGGGTAATTTATTAGATTAAATACAGATAGGAGTTAAAATGAGATGTGTGTAGAACATTATAGTTAATGACCTGTATTCTTTCACCAAAATGTTGTAGGTTCTGTTACCAAATCAAAGATACCCACCAAGAATTTTAGAGGTTACTTAGACTTTCAAATCACTGAATCATATTTACTGTTTTGAAAATCTTTTAACAAAGCTCATCCACCATATCAAAACCCATACACTTAGAAATATACATCTAATTTCTTTTGAAGATGTATATAATAGAAATGTATCCAATAGATTTTTTTTTTTTTTTAGAGAAAAGTTAATTGACATCTCTCTCTCATGATGACAGAATCTCAATTGAACACATGAATCAGGTATGTAAGGGCCACATACTAGAAATTGTTCTAATTCAGTTCATAGTATCCTGTTAGTTCTCAGACTTAAGGTGGGTGAGAACTGTGATAGATGGAAAAGGTTGGAATAAAGATTTTTGAAGTAACATTCTTAGAGGGAACACCATTTCTGAGCAATCAGAGGTAAAATGTTTAGATTAATTCAGTTGCCGTCTGAGAGAAGTGAAATTGAATCTCTGAAATATAAGATGGGGGAGAGAAACAAATGACAATAAAGAAAATGAAATTGCTAAGGGGAAAATCGTGTGATAAAAGGAATATCCAGAAATTGGATAGTAGAAATGGTATGTGATGATGAATCCAGAAGGCATTCCCAAAGAGAAATTCTCTTATACAGTGTTCCAAAAAAAGAAAAAAACTGTCACCAGATGATTAGTTTGACTTTGATGGTGATACCGTTCTTGAGTTCTTACTGAACCATATAGGCAGAATTATTTAAGCAGGTCAGTGCTTTTCTGTATCTGTATTTTAAGAATAAGGCCTTATTTGGAGACTTAAAATATTCCAGATTTAATTGGAGAATTCTTTGTGTATAAAATACTTGACTATGAAAAGAATGAAATAGGCTTGTAGGAATCTGTAGGTTATGAACATGTGATTAAATTACATGCAAACATGCTAAAATGTTATTTTTTTAATCTACTTTCTCTGATTTGCACGGATAATCAATATTTTAAAAGAATACCTCTTGCAGGTTAGACATAAACAGGACAGTTAGTTTCTCTAAATTGTGTCCCATCTGGCGGTTGTGCTTCTCACTTCTGTGGTAGAAGTTCAGGGTCCACAGGACATCTGAGCATGGGTTTTACAAGTAAAAGCATATTAGATGTGAAATATAAAAGTTGGTGGAAATTTTTAAGTTTGTCTTCTCCTGCTGCTTGCTCTCCTCTATTTTATTACTTATTCATTAGTTTATTTACCTCTTGGCCCCGATGTCATCTTTTATATGCTGATACGTTCATGTTCCCGCTTTAAATCAAAGTGCTTCTGTTCAGTAGAGCTAGGTTAACAGGCCTCTGAAATCAGAGTATAAATTCCTCAGCGTTTGAACCTTTTGTGAACTAAAATACTGTGACAAAGTCCAGTGTCGCTGGAGCCTATTAGCAGGGCTGTTAGCTTGTGGTGATAGCAGCGCGCCCCGAAATGCCAGGCAGCGGGGCTGTTGCCAAGAAGTAATTGGGAGCAATTAGCCGGTCTCCCCTGCTGGGCAGATCGCTATTGCCTCTCTCTCCTCTCTGCCCTTCCCCCTGTTGCCGCCGCAGGGCAGCGAGTTGTGGCGGGGATGATTCCCTGCGAGCGGGGGGGGGCGGTGC
>NW_010541994.1:0-1449 GCF_000687285.1 Phaethon lepturus
GCTGACATTGGAAACAAGCTTTCTCTGTATTTTTTTTATGTGTAATTGTGTAGTTTGTGACGTCCAAGGCTTGTGACTTGGGCAGGGCGCTGTGGTGATGCCAGGCTGTGATGGAGTGACTCTGGTCCCAGTGCGGTGCTGCTGGCCGCAGAACTGGGCTGGGCGCTCGTCCCATGCCCCATGCCGGTGCGGGCAGAAGGCTGGGTGCTGGAGCTCCCAGGCGTGGGTGGGATCCCTGCGAACCGGGGTGAACAGCCAGAGTGGAAACCGCTGGGGGGTTACTCTAAGCTTGCAAAGCCTTCCCCCCGCCCCTCACCAGCAGCCTAGGGCAGTTTTTTCCTTGCACGCTTAGTCCCAAACTGTTACAATGGCCCCTTGGCTTGGCCGCTCTGCCATCCGCGCTGCCTCACCCCCCCTTCCTTCCCAAAAGACATCCTGCCTTGCCTGACGCTACTTTCTGCAATATTGTCATGTGCAGGAGCCGCAGGCGAGCGCTGGGACTGCACCGTGCTTGGCTGCTTATGCCAAGAAAATTAGCAGGTCAGTCTGCACGGGGGACGTTCAAGGAGCCTTTTGGGTTTCATTTGGGTGGGAGCAGCAGGTCTTGACTGCTGTGCTGTCACTGCCCCCCGGCTCTGGCAGGACCCTGCAGCCCTGGGCCGGGCTGGGCAAGTTCAGGCAGGGGCCGAGCCCAGCAGCAGCAAACATCTCCAGCTGTGGCCCTGCTCGTCAGGGCTGTGGGGTGGCTGTGGGGAGCCTGTGGCACTGTGGTGCATCCCCTTGGCCCCATGCAGGCAACACGGCCAGGTCCCTGCGGTTAACAGTGGGAATGCGCTGCCTGGAGCGTCCAGGTGCTGGGGAGCGGACCGTGAGCTCGTCCTGGCCCTGGCTGAGGTTCATGGATGCCGCAGCTGTGCGTGCATGTTCTCCAACCAGTACTACAGGGGCCTTAAATAATTAATTGCTTGCTGATGAAATTTCATGTTCAGAGGAGGGTGTGTGAAGTGCAGCTGGTTGTTGGGATGGAGGCAGGCAGCAGAACTGTGTTCTAAAAGACGAGAACAACTGCTGTTACCGACATTTTGCTTGTGTAACAGAGAACCTGTACTTCTCTAATCAAACCTGTACTTCTCTAATCAAAATAATAACCCTCAGTTCATCACTTGGCTATTACTTAATAAAGCCTCAATATCTGGCCTGACATCCAAAACGATGTTAGAAAGGCGTTAGCCTGGTCTCGCAGCCGGTGGTAACGCTGGGGCCAGGGCTGCTGCCGGGGCTAGTGCGGGAGCGGCGGGGCAGGAGCTGTTAGAGGCAGGCTGTGCCCCAGGGTGGTGATGCTGAGCCGGGGGGTGTTGTACCTCTGCCTCCCAGGGCTTTACAGTGCAATGTCCTCTGCTGCTTTGGAAATGTTTGCTTTTCTGCGCGTGGGGGTCACGGGTGCACGCG
>NW_010541995.1:0-2361 GCF_000687285.1 Phaethon lepturus
GGGTACATGGGATCCGGGCTGGCAACGCGGCGAGGCTTTGCAGATCTCCATGCTGGAGACCGTCTCCTTTAAGACCTGGACTCAGGCTATCAAAACCCAGAGCATCCTCCGGGGTGAGGGCCACTGAGCCCCCCAGCCCGGATGGGGACGGGGAGGGGGCTCTGGCGCAGGATACAGCCCGCTCTGTGCTCCCGTGCCCTCTCGCTCTCGAAGCTTTCCAAGCCGCCCAGCGCAGAGGCTGTTTGTCTTCAGCTTGACCGTTCCTCCGCCTCCCCCGCCTGTCTCCTCTGCTTCCTCATTCTCGGTGTCGGGTTGAGCAAGAGCAGAGCGGAGCCTCCTCGGGATCAGGGTGAGGCCGGGGGGCCTCCAGTTCCAAGTTCCTTTTTTTTTTCTCCTCCTTCGCTCTGCACACAAAGCCGGGCTATGATGAAACTCCAGCTCTGTCTTGCTCGCAGCACTCATGCACGGCACATGCTGGAAATAATTGTCCTTGGTGGAGCTCTGCGAGCTGCAGAGCGATTTAACCGAAAAGGGGTGGAAAGGAGTTTTATTTCTACATGCTGGGTTTCAGACTCACGGCAGCCCCGGGTTCATCTACAAGGTGGATTGGCAAGCCCGGTGACCACGGCCACGTAGCACCAAGCCTGGGTTAACGTATCTTGCCGTTCAGCAGCGCTTACTACACTGGGCTTGACACGGCTTTGATCTGCTCGCGCTCAAGCAGAGCACGCCGTGGCTGCCTGCGGTGCCCCAGGTAGCGTAGGCACCGGCACGGGCTCGATGCGAACCCTCCTGTTGGGTTCTCCAAGTTTGGGAAGATGCTGCAGTGGGAATTTCTGTAGGTACCAGGTCGTGCTGGTAAGGGAAATACGTTGGGTGCACGCTGTGTGCAGAGGCTTCCTCGCAAGCCGGCCTCTCCTTTATGTGCCTTAAATCGCAGATGATTTAGCAAGTCTTGCTTTACATTTTCTATCTGTAGAAAGTAGCTGGGGAATGCCTGCTGGGAGTGTCCTGTCCTTTGTGTTATTTTAACGGGCAGAGGCGAGCATGTGAGCTGAAAGAGGTGGGGTTGGCACCAGGACCTTTTGGAGGTGGTTGGAGCAAGGGCTTTGTCTGAGCTGCCTTAAGGAAAGACAGGGCAAGGATGGAGCAGCCAAGACCACCATAATACCTCTTTGAATGAGATTTTGTCTTACCCGACGAGAGCTCCCTGTCCTGAGCTCCAGCACGTGTCAGCTGGAGTCGCATGTGGGGACTGTGCGCTCAGCACCGTTCAGGATATACCTCGTTCTTCTTTGGTTTGCTCGTTAGTCATACCAAGTCTGCCTTCTCCTCCTTCTCCTCCAATTCACACAACACTACTGCAGTTTGTCAGGCTCTGTTGTGGAATATCCATCCACAAAAACATTTTGTTTTCTTCAAACTTCCTTTTCTTTCCAAATGGCCAACCCATCTTCTGTGAATCTCCATAGATTTCTGCTCTCAGTCACCAGGGATCTCCGTTATTGTCCATCTCAGCTGGCTTAGCGCTTTGCGGTTGGTCAAGGTCAGATGTGACTGTTTTCTGATGCAATTGGAGAAAAGCCCAAATCCTTTTGCCGTGAAAACTGGGGACTGGCGGCACAACCATCCACCCCTTGGCGAGGACCTGCTTGCCACTGCTTTTTTGGTTTCACCAGAGTGAGGAGCAATGTGCAACCTCTAAACTTGTTTTCTCCTACCGAGTCAGTACGTGTGCTCCTCAGAGCTGTGTAGAAAGAGGCTTTTGCATTATTTACTGTCTTTTGGAGCTGGAGGCAGACCTGACCCTGGTCTCGCTCAGCTGAAGGCAGTAGAGGTGGGAGCGAAGCCCTCCCAGTAACCCCATCGGAGCCACTGGAGCTGGGCTCAGGTTTCTTCCCAGGCTGATTCTAGCGGCTCAGCGGAGTCCGGCCGTGCTCCCCCTTGGTGTGGAGCTGACACCGCCCCGGTTGTACCCCCCCCCCCCCCCCCCCGCCGGTGAGGTTTCGTGCTCGGGGCGCTCGAGCCAGGCTAACCTGGGGCTGGCCAGCCCTTTGCAGGCGCTCGGGGCTGCGGCAGAGCCAAATTCTTGACTTCTGGCCCTTTGGCGGTGGCCGGGGTCGGTGTGAGGTGGGGAGGAGGAGGAGGAGGGCTGCGGTGTCAGCCCCATTTGGAGTCCCCCAACCCCCTCACCCATGGAAATGGTCCCAGCGAGGCCCTTTGCCCGCTGGCAGCCGGCTTTGCCCCCATCCATCCTTTCTCAAGCACAGAGCCGGGGGGTCCCATTCAACACCCGCTTTCCTCTCCCCCTCTCACCGCCCACATCCCCCGAATTCTCCCCCTCCCAAAAAAATCTTGCAT
>NW_010541996.1:0-5331 GCF_000687285.1 Phaethon lepturus
TGTGTTTTTTTTTCTCTTCTGGTAATGTAGTCTGAAGGGTTTCACATTGTGCATTGCAGTTTAAGAGTAGTATATTTGTATATGAGCTAAAAATCTTCCTAATAATCTTCCCAAGGAATCTCTGGAAGGTAGGGATTTAAAAGGACAAAATCATTAAAACACAGCTCAAATAATCTCTTCTCATATTGTGTTTTCAGACTCTTTGTATCACACTAAACCTGATCACCTGTGAATCATAGAATCATAGAATATCTCAAGTTGGAAGGGACCCATAATGATAACTGTCAAGCTTACAGCCATCTACTGCAGCACTCCAGTCATGAGAGTCATCCCACCATTTTTGTGATGGCGACTAAGTCATGGCTGTCCCGCTGCACAATGGCTTCCAGCTCCTCCCGTTTGCTGCCTGTGCTGCATGCATTGGTGTAGATGCACTTGAGCTGGGCTATCGATTTCACCCCCAACACCGGCATGCCACCCCTAGGCTCATCTCTAGTGAGCCCAATTTCATCCCCTTCCCCCTTTGAATCTAGTTTAAAGCCCTCTTGATGAGCCCCGCCAACTCATGAGCAAGAATCCTTTTCCCCCTTGAAGATAGTTGAACTCCATCTGCTGCCAGCAGGCCCGGTGCCGTGTAAACCGCCCCATGGTCAAAAAAAACCAAAATTCCACCGATGGCACCAGCCTCTGAGCCACGTGTTAACCACGTGTGTTTTTCTGTTCCTTTCAGTGTTCCTCCCTGCCACTGAAGGGATCGAGGAAAATACTACCTGTGCTCCTGATCCTTCAACCAATCACCCTAGCGCTCTGAAGTCCCTTTTAATCGCTTTTAGACTTCTTGCGCAACCTCGTCACTGCCAACCTGCACGACCAACAGTGGGTAGTAATCAGTGGGCTGTACCAGACCAGGGAGTTTCCTAGTAACATCTCTCACCTGGGCCCCAGGGAGGCAGCAGTCTTCCCTGTTGGTCCCTTGTCAATCCGCCAGGCCTCCCCATATTTATATTTCAGCCATCATCCTCCATACTGGAGAGGCTTTAACCGCTTGGCTTGTTTGATTGCAGCGCATGTTTCGCATTCATGGATAACCTGTGCAATAGTGTCCATGGTCAAGTCCACCCCTCGATCACAAGCCCATCGATAAGTTTCATCTCTTCCCTGAGGCCCTAGATGTCATGGGCCCACCGAGCTATAAATAGTTCACCCTGACGTTGCTCTGCTTCCATTGCTGTAACCACCCCCACAGGGCGTTTGCCACCATCCATGGTGGTAGAGTACTGGCCACTTTTCTCGTTCAGCAGTGTCTAAAGCCAGCTGGATGGCCTTCACTTCTGCGAATTGGCTCAATTCACCTTGTCCTTCAGCAGTTTCTACAACTTCTGGTATAGGACTCCACACAGCAGAATTCCACCTCTGATGCTTTCCCACAATGTGACAGGACTCAGTGAACAGGGCACATTGCTTCTCATTTTAATGAGAATCATTAAATCATTTTAATGATTTTAAAAAATGAAACAAAAAATCCAATTTATATCCATTATGCCGACAGAGGAGTTTGCAAGAAAGCAAAAAAAAAAAAAAAAGAAACCTTTTCACATTTTATCAATATTATGTTTTGTGCTTAGTAATTAGGCATCAGGTATAATCTAAACTATGCACAGTCACTAAGATAAGCTACTGCTCCTTACTTTTACGTAAGTGGAGCTCTGTATAGTTCCCTAGATGCATAAAATATGAAATCTATTTAAAAGTAAAGAAGACTCAACTCTCGTGAGACCCCACCTGGAGTACTGTGTTCAGCTCTGGGGCCCCCAGCATAAGACAGACATGGACCTGCTCAAGTGGGTCCAGAGGAGGGCCATGAAGATGATCAGGGGGCTGGAGCACCTCCCCTACAAGGACAGGCTGAGAGAGTTGGGGTTGTTTAGCCTAGAGAAGAGAAGGCTCCGGGGAGACCTTATAGAGGCCTTCCAGTACTTAAAGGGGGCCTACAGGAAAGATGGGGAGGGACTCTTCTTTATCAGGGAGTGTAGTGATAGGATGAGGGGTAACAGTTTTAAACTGAAAGAGGGTATATTTAGATTAGATATTGGGAAGAAATTCTTTACTGTGAGGGTGGTGAGACACTGGCACAGGTTGCCCAGAGAAGTTGTGGATGCCCCCTCCCTGGAAGTGTTCAAGGCCAGCTTGGATGGGGCTTTGAGCAACCTGATCTAGTGGAAGGTATCCCTGCCCATGGCAGGGGGGTTGGAACTAGATGATCTTTAAAGTCCCTTCCAACCCAAACCATTCTATGATTGTATGATAACCACAACAACACATGACAGTTTATTGCAGAAATCAAAAAACTTATCAGATTTACATAATAATATATTAAGAATTGCAGAAAAGATAAAAACAATTTAGTGTCTTTGGGACATTGGAAAAGTTTAGGTTTTCCCCAAGAAGTGTGTTTATGTTTCTAGAGAAAGAATAACTGACAAGGAAGAGATTAAATCACTTGGGGGGGGGGGAAGTAAATAAATCTAGATTCTTGTTAAAGGATAGAGAAAGGTTATAATTGTTCTAGATGAAGGGGACCGTTTCCTTCTCCTAATTCCCAGAATTTTTGCTTTGTTCCCCCCCTTCTTCCTCCTTCCCAAGAACTGCCTGGATGGGAACATCTCAGTCTCATGGTGGTGGCTTCTTCACCCACTTGTGGAATAGGTCTTGAGAATGGGTCAGATCATTTTCTTCTTGCTGTCCCAACCCTCTAAGTTTCTGGCAGGATCTTCTCTCCATGCTAATGCTTGGCTCATTTGTGATAATTTGTCTTCTGACTGCAAACTGCTTGATATTACTCAACTGGCTTTGCAGAGACAGAGTAGCATAAATCATAACTTCTTCCTTGTTCTGTCTGATAGTATAGCCTCCAGCTGCCAGACAGAGAAGGAAGTGTTCTCCAGGGAACCCTATGTATTCCACAACCTGAGCAACTTAATTCATGGCTATAGAATTTTGATATAAATCTCAATCTCATGTATTCAAGACTTACTTAAAATGTAATACATGGCCCTGCTGGAACAAGAGAGCTCTCTCTTCAGGTATTCTCAGGATACTTCTAAACAGAACCCACCAGCTCTGTCCTACTGTTAGGAAATCTAAGTCACTGAAAGACTGACATCACTTAATTTCTGGAATCAGTTTTTCCCATCCTCCCACAATACTACATATTGATTTACAAGAGCTTTTTTATTCTCCACTTAAAAAGTTAAATAATACTTGGGGAAAAAAAAGGCAGAGGGAGGACACAGAAATTGGTGCAAACCATTTGGGAACTTTGTCAGGTCTTGTGCCTCCTCTTAGTTTCAAAGTACTACCACAATGTACAGACACTATGTATTAAAACATACTCACAGCTCAGATTCCATTTGCTCCTCTTGCTTACACTTTCTTTCTGTTGGTTCTCTCTCATGTTGTCCTTGTAACATGTTTCTTCTATGAGCTCCTTGAAAGTTTCTCCCTCCTTTTTTCTTCTGTTTAGGGTTTTAGGGTGAGAAGAGAGAAGGAGTCTTTAGATTACTGAACGTCAAAACCATTAATAGTTAAACCTACCTGCTCTAGATGTCTACACATTATTACTCTAGTCCATGAAACACCCTGATGGGAGTTAGCATTCCTCTATAACTAGATCCAAATCTTTTATATGCAGATAAGAAGCTGAGTTTTATTAGTGCTTTCTCTCAGATATGGAGAAGAATATCCCAAACACCAAAAAACCCAAAGCCGTTCCCAAATGATCAGCTAGAGACAGCTTCCTGTCTTTCAAAAATATATTTCACAGACGCCACAGATTCTCAACACTCAGGACAAAAAAATATATGCATTCGAGTAAGCATATTAAAAAAACCCAACAAAACAAACTTTTGCTATAATAAATTACATTTAAATCCATCTTTTAAAAAAATAAAGTATTAGAATTTTTTTTCTTTGGAAATATCTAAAAGCTATCAAAAAGATTATTTGACAGAAAGGAATTCTGCAACTTCTCATTTCCAAGACATGCATCTATATTAGCCAGACACAAGGCTCCAACACTTAATAGAAAAAATTGAAGACCTAGTATTAGCTTTAAGAAATATTTTCAGTGAACTACTGTTCTTTACAATAAGTAAGTCAATAAAGAGCAATATACCTTATCACCTTCATGTTCTCCTTCATCATCTTCAGAATCAGACACTGATGCAGAACCCACTTGGGAAGTATTTCTCCTTTTTGGTTCAGTCTCCCTCTTTGCTTCTCTTCTATCAAATTCCTTCCTTGATTTGTCTTCTTCCTTCTGACTCTCCTCATCTTTTTTCCCTTGTTTTTTGGCCTTTTCTTCCAGTCCTTTTTTCTTTGTCTTCTCCTCTTCACGAACACTAAAACACAGTAAATTATTTAAGCTTCATATTCATTATCTATACCCAGTTTAAAAGAGAACCTAATTCTCAGTTCAGGAAGATGTACTTTTTAGTTTTTAGTTTTTACTATCAAATATTCCACTTGCTGCACAAAGTTGGCTCCCTCTTAGATCTTTCGTTTCATATGACCATAGGATAATTCAGGTTGGAAGGGGCCCCCGGAAGTCTCCTGTCCAACCCATTGCTGGGGGTGGTTCAGACCAGGTCAATCAGGGCTTTCTCCAGTCTAGTCTTGAAAACCTCCAAGGACGGAGGCTGGACAACCTCTCTGGGCAACCTGCCCCACCGCTTGACTGTCCTCTGGGTGAAAAAGTATTTCCCTATGTCCAGTCTGATCTTCTCTTGTTTCAGTTTCTGCCTGTTGCCTCTCATCCCCCCACCATGCACCTTTGTGATGAGCCTGGCTCCTTCTTCTTGATGAACTCCTTGTAGGTATTGGAAGGCTGTCATTAGATATCCCCCAAAGCCTTCTCCAGGCTGAACAAACCCAGTTCCCTCAGCCCCTCCTCATAGGACACGTGTTCCAGCCCTCTGACTACCGTGGTGGCCCTCTGCTGAACTCGCTCCAGTTAGTTGGCATCTTTCTTGTATTGGGGGACCCAGGATTCTAGATGTAGTCTAACAAGTCTAAATAATCAGACCAGTTATCCTCAGGGTATTCAGCCCCCTGAGCTGGAAGACAGGGACAGAGAACAGAATAAACCCTCCATAATCCAGGAGGAAGCAGTTAAAGACCTGCTACGCCACCTGGACACCCACAAGTCTATGGGGCCTGATGGGATCCACCCAAGAGTGCTGAGGGAGCTGGCGGAGGAGCTTGCCAAGACACTCTCGATGATGGATCAGCAGTCCTGGTTAACAGGGGAGGTCCCAGACAATTGGAGGCTTT
>NW_010541997.1:0-293 GCF_000687285.1 Phaethon lepturus
GCTGGGGGCGGGAGAGGAGCCAGCTCGGGGGCTTTTCATCAAACGACACGCTTCTGGACCCGTTCCAGCTCAGGCGCCAGACTGGAATATGATAAGGCAGAGTTTACGGGAATAAATATGTTCATCGGCGAACATCTGCAAATATGGAGGACTCAGGTGCTTTCCCGCGGTGTTCGCGTGAGCAAACCTCTGCTTCTCCTTCGCTAAATCTCGTTTCGCTGCCTCCCTGTCGGGTTGTGGCGTCAGCCAGATGGGACATCACCTCTGCTGTCACCGCCGGGGACAGCCTCGCC
>NW_010541997.1:387-798 GCF_000687285.1 Phaethon lepturus
TCCACATGCGTGGGGAGAATATTTGGGATCACGTCAAGTCTTTCCTTGAAAATGATGTGGTTGCAGTTCTTGGCTTGGCAAATTGCAATCTGCCGCACCGCTGCTGAAAACAAAGGATGTATTTTTGCATCCCTCCGATGCACAGCATGGGAGGAGAGCTGGCAGGCTGGGTCTTCCCCTGCTTTGGACCATCAGAAGGTCACAGCCTGGGTTCTCCTCCCTCCTAATTTGCCGTGTTTTATTTAAGTTTATTGTCAGCCCGATTCAAGCCGTCAGTAAAGTGGATCCAGCCCTGATCCTGGCGCGCGGGGCTATTTGGGACGCGCCACGGCTACCACAGAGAGCAGCTTCTCAAACTGAGACTTGTACCCGCCTTCCCATGCTCGTACGGGCAGCCTTGCCGTCCCGCGT
>NW_010541998.1:0-1284 GCF_000687285.1 Phaethon lepturus
TGTACATTTCTCACCCATGCACTTACACACACATAGGCGACAGACTTTCACAACACAAAACCCATTGTTGGCGACAGACTTTCACAACACAAAACCCATTGAGTACAAAGAGAAAGTAATTACCAGTAGATGTTGTGGGGTTTTTTTGGAACAAAATGCAGAGGGGAGCTGTTCCGGAGCTGGCCTGACCTTCAGCGGAGCAGCAGATCTTGGCACATAGGGGTTTTCCTGAGGCTGGGGAGCACCAGGGCAGCAGAGAGTCCCCACATTTCAATAACTCTCTATTAGCCTCACCATGTTTAGACCTGGAGAAGAGAAGTCTGAGGAAGCAGTTCTTCAGGTATGCTTTTCTGCTTTTTACTGTGCATCAAGCAGGTATCTGTGGGAACCATTCACAGGTTGTCACTACAACATTTCTAAACAAAAATCCCAAGTTACAGTACATCGATGGGAAAATTCAAACTACTGGAGTGGTTTTAAGCTAAAAAAAAAGAAAAAGACTAGTGAGAACACAATTAGAGCATGGCAAACAGAGCACGGCGCATCAGGCAGGTCATGGCACGGCAGTTGGCACAGAAGGGCACGCAGGGAGGGCATAGTGGCCCCACCAGCTCAAAAGGTGAGTTCAGTTGGTGGTCATTAGCCTCTCAGGAGGAGCTTAGCTATGGTAGCCAATTGGCAGAAAGCCATGTCCTCTGTGCTCACCAGAATGGGTGTGACAACCCAGACAGAGCTCCCACGGAAACACGCAGCCACCCAGGTCTCCGGCTGCAGGGAGTGCCAGAGCCTCCCACTGGGAACCGATGTCATAGCGAGAGCAGCTGTGTGAGGTCAGACCAGGTGGACAGGCTGCTCAGCCTGGTGGTAGAGGTATTAGAGAAAGTGGAAAGGTTAAGGAGCATCAGGGAGTCGGAGAAAGAGATGGACTCGTAGAACCATGCTCTGCCCTCCGTGAGACAGAAGCAGGAACAGCCACCGGAAAAAAAACCAAGATGAAGGTGGTCCTGTGTCCTCCCTCTGCCTGGCTGAAGGGAGTAGCTTAAAGGAAAGGAGTGAATGGAGGCAGGTCCATGCTCAGAGTGGCAGGTGAACCCCCTCCTTGACCACTTCACCTCCCCAGGTGCCTCTATACAACAGGTATGAAGCTCTGGACATGGAAGGACAGCCCATGGATGATGTGATCGACAGTCCAGCTACACCAGAGGTACTGCCAGGGCCAGAAAGTCCTACCCCCTGCATCACAACCACCCCCACGAGGGAGAAAAGATGGGTTATAGTTGTAGG
>NW_010541998.1:1434-2042 GCF_000687285.1 Phaethon lepturus
AAGAAAGCCACAACACAGTCCAAGGGCGATCAAAAGAGACTTCAGGGCCTTGGGAGGGTTGGTAAGGGAATCTGGAACATGGGTTATTTTTTCCTCTCTCCTTCCAGTTGCAGGCAGTGACATTGGAAGAAACAGACGGGCCCAGTCTATTAATACATGGCTCCGTGGCTGGTCTTACCACCACAATTTGGGGTTTTTCAATAATGGAATGGCCTAGATGGCACCACGCTTGCTGGCATCAGAAGGGATTCACCTTTCTCAAAGGAGAAAGAGGGTCTTTGCTCACGAGCTAGTGGGGCTCATTGACAGAGCTTTAAACTGTACATGAAGGGGGAAGGGGATAATATCAGGCTTGCCTGTGACAAGCTGTGGGATGACATGCCAAGGTTAAAGGGATGGGGTGCTAGCAAGGGCCCTCAGCCTATTGCTCTGAGACATACTGGGTACATTGCAGCACACTTGAAGTCTTATGGGGATGAGCCAGGGGCTCCTGAGATAATAGGACCCAACAGGGAAACACCAGTGAAAAATGTCAAAGGAACTATAGGGTATTCCTCTAAGAAGGTGACATGGTCGCCCGCCCAGCTGAAGTGCTTCTACACCAGTGA
>NW_010541999.1:0-2388 GCF_000687285.1 Phaethon lepturus
GCTGCGGCAGCACGGCAAGCCCTAGCGATGCCTCTGAGCCTCCCAGCAGCTGCGGGGCAGGAGAGGGGCTCTGCAATACTTGGAGAGCGAACCGACCACAGAGTCGACACCCAACCCACTATTTAAGGTAATTTTCTCCCCCAAAATAAGCACAATTAGAAAAAGGACCGCTTTTCATGGCTACTTTGTTGTTGTTAACTATAAATCAACTTAAACCTTAGGGAGAAATCTGAAGAGGTGATAAGTACTGTTCTGAGTGTAATTTGCACTTCTTTTAAATAGGTTTCTCTCAAGATATTTTATGTCTTCAAAGGGAAATCACTTGAAAGTTAAGAGCCGAGTAAAAAATTCCCAGACTCTATTGATCATCAGTGGTGGTAACATATAAAGAGCCTCCAACAGAGGCCGTTTGAAAACCTGATACACTTCAGTGTTTACGCACCAGGTCTATTCCTCTGCCTGGTCTGCTCTTCGGTGACCATTTTTTGCTTCTACAACCCACTTTCACAGGTAGACCACAGTTTAAAAAAAAAAAAAAATTAAGCCCCCTCAGACACCTTCTTTAGAGCCCAAGGTCCCATTTACACCAATCCACAGCTTGCTGCACAGCTCACTGCACAGCTTATCCAAGTTCACCCAAGCCTCCGGGTGAGCGCCTTGAAGCCTGGATGGGGATTTGGCCACCAGACTGGCACCCATCTGCAGGAGAGGGGTGTCCCCAATTTCTTGGCCGGTCTGAAAATTCCCAGCCTCTGCATAAAACACAACAGACCTTCGTTCTCTAACAGCCAGCTATTTTTCATACACTAAGTGCTGCTTTGTTAGCAGAATGCAGAGGATGTTTGGGCTCGAGTGTTACTTAGCATTCACCCAAGTCTGTAGCATTCGTCAGTAGAATTGCCTCCCGTCCCTCCTGCACCACCCGAACTCCCCGCACAGAGCCGCCCGGGCGCTCGAGGCCGGATCCAGCCCTGAAGGGTAATTATGCCTTCTCATTTGTCAGCTGCTGTTTTACCTGTAACCAGATGGGCTGGGGGAACCTGATCCGGGTGTCTTTTGTCACCTGCTGAATGACACCGCGTTGACAGGAGCGTGCAGCCAGCTGGTAAAGCGACACCGCTTGTGGAGCAGGACGCCTGGCTGAGCGCTGCCCGCGGCCGGCTGAGCCCAGCCCGGGCCAGGGCACACGGCTCAGCCGGCCCACAGCCTGCTTGGGCAGACGTCCGCTCTCCAGGGATGCTCTGCACCCACGCAGGCACTCATCCCTCTCTCCTTGCAGCTTCCCTTGCTCCCGTGCCCAGCTCGGCCTAAAGCAGCAGCAGTAAATAGGCACCAACATCTCAATTTAGTTTCCACAAAACCACACAAGCAACTCTCTAACCCCATGCTGCATAAAGCCAGCCAACGTGCACGGAATATTTCTAGCATTTGTTTTTGCAGCCTTCTCCAGATGATCCCTTCTCGCTAACCTTGGCGGAGATACAGCACTGACGGGGCGAACGGCCTTGCATAAACTGAAGCACAACGAGACGCACCATGGGCTTGGAGATGAAGCATCCGTTTCCCAATGCTGACATCGCTCATCTCCCCCCGCTCCATAGCTGTGCCGAGCCAGCCTAATTTATAGGGCTTCTTTTTGTAATATTACAAACTTCAAAGGAAGTCTCATACATGCAACAGAATTAACTTCAGTTATTCATATGCCTGTTAACAAGCTGCTAAAAGGCATAATCCTCAACAGGACTAGACAGTTGCAGTCCTTTGCTGGATGTTCCTTGAGCAATCCTCAGGAAAAGTAAGGATTTTTATGCCACAGATACAAATCTGCTGTCTTCATTTCCTAGGTTTTACTAAGGAGAAAAGATTATACAAATCCTTGAAACACAGCAATGTAAAACACAGCACTCAAGGCACTGCAAAGTATCTTTTAAATCTGAGTTAATTTTCTGCGCATGGAGAAGGTGCTGCTGCTGAAGAGCTATTTTCTGTAACGCACTGTGTGAAATTTAGACCAATTCCATTTTGGAGCCTGTTTTTCTTGTAGTACAAGCAAAGAGCAGGTACCAGTTTGCGGCTACCTAACTCCAAAACGCTCGTTAAGTCTCGGAGCATCTTAGGACCTACGCGTCCCCCGAAGAAAAGCCAGCCCTCAGTTAAGTAAGGGGTGCGTTTGGCAAGGTAAGCACGCAGGCCCCGCTCTGGCAGGGACAGGGCCATGGGCAGCTCAGCAAGCGTGAGGGTGACTCCTCAGCCGAAGGCCGTGGCTTCCACTGCTCAGCCGTGGCTCAGTGGGTATTTAAAACCGAACAGGACGAAGCCCTGGAGAAGAGCGGGGGGCCGGAGCGCAGGGCGCACGGCGGGCTCTGCCCCGGGTGCAGGCTGGGCCAC
>NW_010542000.1:0-2032 GCF_000687285.1 Phaethon lepturus
GGGTGTGCCGAGTGGGCGGCTTCCCGGACGGCCCCCAAGGCGTTCCCAGGCCCGTCACGGCCCCGGTGTCACCTCCGCGCTGAACCGGAGCGAGGAACACTGCCAGAGCCCCGGGAGGACACGCGGGAGAAGCTCTTAGGGCAGCATGAGGGGTGCTGCCCCAAGTCCCCCAAAGTCCCTCTGAGCTCATCCTGGGATGGGTCTCCTCGCGGACGGGCACCCAGTGCCAACCCCCTGCTTTCAAATTTTAAGCTAAACCAACACGTTTTGGCTGGGAGAGAGCGGGCTGGCAAGAGAAGCTTCCCCCGGGGCTGGGACTAGAAGGACCTTTATCGCTCTTTGCTTAATTAACTTGAGGGCGAAAATGCGATACAACCTCTTGCTTGGCGGAGCGAGACTCGTGTCCTAGAGAGCATCTCCTGAGGCTCCCACGGCGTCTCCAGCCGCTCAGCCATCATTGTCCCGCGCAAGTTGCTTCCGCCTCTGCCAGTGTCACTTTGTGACAAAGTGCTATTTTTCTGCTTGTTTTCCCTAAAAAAAGGTGCATGGGGCTGGGGTACGGCCATGGTGTTTCCCAAGCTCGCTTGGCTTGTGGACGGTAGCTGCACCTCTCCGCGGGATGATGGAAAAGAGCGGTGGTGGCAGCATCCCCATCAACAAGAAGCATTTAGGAGAAATCTTGGGAATCCCTGGAAACCCCTTTCCCTCACGAGCTACAAACCGTTTCTCACCGCCCCGCAGCACCCCAGGGACCTGGAAGGGCGCAGCCAAAAGAAGCATCACCACCATCCTGCGCCCCAGGGGAAAAGCAGAGAAAATACGCTTGGCCCTGGCAACCACAGGGAAAGAAGAAGGGGGTGAGGATGTGAGCCAGCCCGTGGTGCAAAAGAAAAGCTGAATAAATCCCAGAGACCAGGATGGGGGAATGGACACCTATCCCATGGGCTTGTGCCCGGCAGCAAGGGCGTAAATCATAACCACTGGCATCATCCTGAAAGCAAGGGAAATTGGCCCAAGAATGCCATTGTCTAGTTTTCCATCGGGAATCCACTCCTAAAGGTTGCCGTCTGCCCCCAGAGCTGGAAAGATCAAGTAATCGAATAAACCGTTTGTTACAAGTTATTTACTGGGCCATAAAAGCAGCATTACTGAAACAAGGTCCTTTTTTGTTTTAGTTTATGGGGTTTTTGCCTATAATTCCCTCTTACATGACTTCTTCTCTGATTCTGTGGTGGCTTTTCAGCTCATGGCGATGGCTGTGCGCCGTGCCCCGGCGACGGGCATCGCTGCCGGGGGACCCGCCACCCCGCAAGGGACGGTGCCGAAACTGCCCCGAGGTGCCACATCCCATCAACCAGCCTCTGGCGCCGGCACCCGCCTTCCCGGCATCTCCGCGGGGAAGCGTCGGAGTTGATCACAGCCAAGAGGAGTTCACGTTTGCTTTGAAGAGCGAGGCAGGAGAAGCCCTGGAGGAGCGTCCCCGGCTGGTTGGAGACCGTCCGGCTGCGAGGCGCTGGCCTGAAAGCCGCGGCCACGCCGCTTTTCTAGGGCTGCCTCTTCGAAGGGGTGAAACCGGGCGCAACCCCCGGTCTGCTCGCTGGCCGTGGCAGGGCTGACGCCGGCGGACGCTCTGCACGCACCAGGACGGACGTGCCCCAGCCGGGTGACACGGAGCTGGGACTCACGCCCCGCCTGAGAGCGGGCGGTGGTGCTCCTTCCCACCCCCGGAGTCAGTGACTCATTGACCCCAATTCAACCCATCCGCGCCCTCCCCACCTTGCTTAGATCTTCATCACCCTCTTTATTTCAATTTATTTTCTTTTTTCCCTCCATACAGCCGTCCTGTACGCCTTGCTGGTAACTGCCAGAGGCACAGCATTACTCATCGCCCGCTTTCGTTTCATTTTCAGGTGCCTACAAGAGTTGAACCGTGCGCGTAGCCACCAGACTAGAAAGCGTTTCTCCCCGGGTGGCGGAGCAGCCTCCGGAACAGGGATGAGTCATTTGGCGGCCGGCGGGGGCGAGGACGGGG
>NW_010542000.1:2046-8770 GCF_000687285.1 Phaethon lepturus
CGGGCTGTGACGTGAGGCCAGGCTCCTCCAGACCCGGCGCCGCATGGGAGTGAGATACCCAAGGACTTTTCTCGGCAGAAACAGCTATAAAATGACGAGTAGGATGGACTTTATCTCTGGCGGGGAAAAAAAACGACCCCAGAGCTCCAGGGCAAGGCCAGGGCAGGGGTGTTAATCTGGATTAATGGTTGGACTCTGGATTAATGGTTGGACTTGATGATCTTGAAGGTCCTTTCCAACCTTGTGATTCTGTGATTCTGTGTTGGCTCTGCAGCAGCAGGGGCATTTCTGTAGGGCCAGATCCTGCAGGCAAAGGGCTTGCGTCTGCTTAGGAGGTGAGGGCATTGGGGAAAAAATACCTTTTCTCCTTGCTTGTCTAGCTGATAAAAGAAAAAGGCAAGTCTGCTGGCCAAGCAGCGTGACACTGCAGGGTGTAAGGTTGTCCCAAGCCTTCTGCAAAGGCGATGAAAAGTATCCTCAGTGGTGCCTCTGCATCCCCCCGGCCTTGAAGACTTCTGTCAATGTAACAGGCACCCTCTCCACCCGTGCACGGGCATTTTCCATGGAAATGAGCAGAAGTTCGCAGGTGCTAAGGCTTTAACTCAGACCTGTTGAATGACTTGGCTTTCCTATAAAAAGGCACTACAGAATTGGCAACTGTTGACACATTCATGTAGACCATTCGAGTTTTAGTCTGTCAATGCCATGGGATTTAGGTTTAGTTTGTTAATTTTTATTCCTTGGGGTACTGACCTTCGACATCATGGGAATCCATGTCATGGATTATGTAAGGAAGTGTCCTCCCCACCAAATCAACCCAAATTACACACCAGAACCAGAGCAGTTTGATTTCTGCACCAGGTGAGGGCCCCTCGGTGGTCATCCATCTCCGGAGGAGCTTTGCATCCTCAGCATCTGGGGAAACGGCTGGTGCTAAATGTAGTGAACAAATGTAAGTAGTCTGGCTTCAGTGTTTTCCCTGCACAGAACAGCAAAAATTCCTGTTTCGCCAGAGCCCTGGCTAAAGCGAGAATTCAGATAAGCAGTTAATAGAGAGAACTAAGTTTTCTGCTTCACAGCTATGACCATTAGGGGTTTTCAAGGCTGCTGAATCCACGTTTCCATCGGCTTCTTTTATACCTCTAAGCCTGCCGCTGAGTGAAAGGCAGTATTGCCATCTGCCGGGCAGCTGCCGATTGTCCCAGCCTCTCAGCTGGCCAAATTGCTCTTGGCAACGCTTGTCCTCCTCCGTGAGACCAGAGACACTGTGTATCTCACTGAGATATCATATTTAAAAAAAAAAAAAGAAAAAAGTCTTAAATGCCCCTCTTGGGTCAGGAGGGGACTTGGGGGTGTCCTGGGTCTTGGCTGTGTTTCCATGCCTGGCCCGGCACACATGTTCATAGCTGGAAGAAACCATCTCCAGAAGGTAAATGCTCAAAAAACCCCATGGATGCACCTACGTTTTGGCCAGGGAAGCTGGGCGAGGGACCAAAATGCCTGTGGCTGGACGTGCCCTGACTCCATCGCGTCAGTAGGTGCGTGAAACCTGCCAAAGGGCGAAGATCTGCGACCAGCAGAGCTGAAATATTTTGGCACGAGCGTGGGGGCTGCAAAGACTTTCAGGTCAGTCCAGCCAAGGAGGCTGAAAGGCTCGAGATGGCCTGGGGATGCGATTCCTCAGGGACCACATAAGCCACACGCCAGGGTAAAATGTTACAGGAGAACCCTGCCACCACGATGAATAACATAAAAAGATCTCTCTCCAACACAAACCTGCTCCACTGAGATACCCTGCATAGGAAACCTATTGTCTATTACACTTCCCTGTAAATAAATACTTGACTACTACTTTGGAGTAAATAGAGATGAGAACTTAATGGTCCTTAAGTGCTTTTCATAGTCAAAGCATCCCAAAGTGCTTTCCTGTAACCAAGGCTGAATAGCTGTCAGGAGGCAAGGGAGCCCGTGGTAGTCATACTCCCAAATCCCCATCATTTTTGCCTGCAAGTGACCAAGAAAACGACGGGGTGAAGGGGTGATGCTAGAGATTTTGGGGGTTATTCTGATAAAGGGAAGCAGCCCCAGGGTAGGATTTGGATGAGGAGATGTCCATAACCGGAACATCTCTATTCAGCTGTGACATGATTGAGGGCCCCATCGCTGAGCTTATCTCTGTGTGACTTTAAAGGTCCCCGGTTCTGTTGTGTTTTGGGCCAGCTGGGATGCTCAGGTGTATCAAGACATCCATGTGGGGCTGGTGATGACAAGGGACCTCAGGGGAGCTGTGCCCCTTTGAAGCAGCAGCCAGACGGGGTGGGATGTCCTCAGGCGTCCCTGACGGCACGGGCCATTGTATTTGGTCCTGCCAGGCTGTGTTTCATGGCATCTACAGCCTTACCTCCCCCAAATAGCTCAAGGTGTTGTAGATAGCCCTTCACCTCACTGGAGCACCCTACACCTGGGGGACCAGCCCTGGGAGGTAAGTCTCCTGTTGCCACAGTTCTCTCCTTTTTCTGCTCCCCATAAAGACGTGGGGAGCATCAGTTTTCCAAAATCTAGTTTGTTCCCTGGTTTAGCTGCATCCTCACCACCCAGCTTTGGAGAAAAGATGGGAACATTGCATGACAGTACCGTGCCCAGCCGTCTTTTCCCAACACCACTGGAAATCATGTCACTGGGAGATCTAGCATCTGCACACAGTGAAACCTGCGTGAAGCACAGCATTTTCCATAGGCTTCCCGAGGCGTGCTCCTGGGATCACAGCTCTGCCCGGCAGCGCTGGGGAACACGTAGCTCCAGCAAAGCTCTCGGAGAGTCAGAGGTAAATGAGGCAAAGGAGAAGCACGTGCACCCTGTCCGCGTGCCGCCCGGCCATCGCCTCCCTCTTATCCTACGCAATAAATCACGGCTGAGCAGCACAAGCTGTTCCTGTCATCAAAACGTGGCAGGAAAAGCTCCTCTTGGCACCGGGGAGGTGATGATGAGCCTGAATTGGAGCTGCACGTCTCCGGCACCTGATCCTCCCGCCCCAGCGGGTGCAACCCGGTGGTTCTGCTCCTGGCTGTTGCAGGGTGCCGTCTCGCTCCTGCGGAGGAAGGGTTCAACGGAGCAGTGTCCAGCCTGGCTTTCGGAGCGGCTTGTGACACGCGGTTTCAGGCACCCGCTGGCCACAGCTGCCCCACGGCTGCGGGCAGAAGCAGGGAGAGCCCGTCACCGCTGTTGTGTCGGAGGAGGAATCGGGGACGACCGTGGCATTTTGGGCTGTGCTGAGGCACATGCAGACTCATTAAATTGCTACGTGGTCCCGGGAGCCCTTTTGGCCCAGGAGCAGCCAGGTCCTGGGCAGTTCCCAGCGCTGCTCAGCCCAGGTCAGGGATGGAGATGAGAGGTTGGGACCCCGTGTGACATCCCCAAATCCACCGAGCACACGGAGGTAGACCCCCAGCCCAGGCACTGCAAAACCACCAGGCACTGTAACACTTCAGTTCTCAGCATCTGAGTAACTTCTGGAAGTGGCTTGGGGGACTCCCTTTAAAGACCTAATTTCCAAAAGCCTTTGATTCGTGTCTTTTTAATTCTTCCTGAAACTCAAAGGGGAATGTTTGAATCCAGCCAGGCCAAGATCTCAGATGCCAGCATGCTGCTGTCACTTGGCTCCTAAGTGAACTTTTAAGAGACGTTGCTCCATCGCTGAGCCCAACAGATCTAGGCTTTTTCAGGAGAAGTTAAATATTTGAACTTGGAAGCAAAAATCATACATGCTGTCTTAAAAGGAGCAAGAAACATTCAGTAATATCAAAGGACAGGAAAGATAAGATTCAGGGGGGGTTTAACTTGTCAGAAAAGGAGAATTGCCAAGCTACTGAGAACCCAGGAGACACTGCCAAGTGCGGTCCAATAAAGCAGAGTAAAAGTGAAAAAAAAAAGAAGTAAAAATACAGCTGGGATTCCACTCTTTTACAAGCCTTAAAGAAAGTGCTACTGGTTTCATTTTCATCTGTACTTGCTGTAATAAATAAGATTTATCTGTTTGCAAATTGGACCTGTGGATAAGGGCGGGGAAAAGCAGCTCCTGTGTGTCACTGCTTATCTCTGCGTCTGCAAGCAAACAAGGACAGAGTGCAAGGCTGCGGACAGGCCGTTTTATCATTCCCGGCCCATAAAACTTCTTCAGCAGTCAGTGATAGCCGTATCCGATATTCCTTCAGTTTGCCAATGACCTCTAGTGGCTCTTGGAGAGAAGAAATGTGCATTTCTCAAAAAAGAGAGGATTTTGCAAAAGTACTGCTGTACTAGGTGTGCGCAGGCTTTAGGAGAGACGGGACACGGGTGGATTGAAACGGAGAAAGAGCTAAATCAAAATCCTTCATTCGTAAATGCTCATCTCATACAGAGCACGGGGGGAGAGGGGAGGCTGTGGGATTCCCCGTGTACTCCTAGAAGATGGTATTGTAGTTCATCAAAAGCCAAGCAGCTCCCTCTCTTCTCCTTCTTTCCCTTTACCAGCCCTGCAGTGTGTCTAATAGGAATATGGCTTTTATTTGGAAATCTCATGCACTGCAGGTAGGCTCGCCCAGCTGGCTGGAGTACGGGTCCCTGCCTGCCTAGCAGCGCCGGGCGTTGTTTCACACTGAATTTATTGCTTCCTCGCTAGAAAAGCACCCTCCAGAAATGCCCTTGTCTATGCACTTAGTCTTAGAAAAGGAATTAAACAAATAATGATCCCGCACAGGGTGAATTTAAGAATAAGTCAGATGGATCGTGCTTTCTATGGGTTGAGTTTGCCAGTACACGTGAAGCAGATTCCCTCTGTATGAGCAGCGCTGTATTGAAGCTGTTTGTTTAGGAATATAAAGAGAATTTTCTTGCTTCTGCAAGCAAAACCTCTGCTGGCTGCTGTTGGAATAGAATAGAGTAGAATAGAATAGAACAGGACAGGACAGGACAGAATATTTCAGTTGGAAGGGACCAGCAATGATCATCTAGCCCAACCGCCTGAACACGTCAGGGCTGACCCAAAGTTCAAGCATGTTATTAAGGGCATTGTCCAAATGCCTCTTAAACATCGACAGGCTTGGGGCATCGACCACCTCCCTGGGAAGCCTGTTCCAGTGTTTGACCACCCTCGCAGTGAAGAAATGCTTCCCAAAGTCCCATCTAAACCTCCCCTGGAGCAGCTCTGAACCATTCCCACATGTCCTATCCCTGGATACCAGGCAGAAGACATCAACACCTCCCTCTCCACGTCCCCTCCTCAGGAAGCTGCAGAGAGCAATGAGGTGGCTCCTCAGCCTCCTCTTCTCCAAACTAGCTGAGCCCAGAGTCCTCAGCCGTTCCCCCAGGACATGCCTTCCAGCCCTGTCACAACAAACCTGTCAGCTTTGTTGCCCTCCTCTGGACACATTCAAGGACCTTCACATCCTTCTTAAACACATCCTTAACACATTCTTAAACACATCTCTTGACCGGCTGGTCAGGCTGTGCTTGATGCAGCCCGGGATGTGGTTTGCCCTCGTGGCCACCCGGGCTCGCTGCTGGCTCCCCTCGAGCCTCCCGTCCACCAGCACCCCCAGGTCCCTTTCCGCAGGGCTGCTCTCCAGCCACTCCTCTCCCAGTTCATACTCGAGCTGGGCAGTGTCACTCCCACGGACCTGCAAGCACTGAGCTGACCACCTCCGCCGCTGGTGGGATTATCTCTAAGGAAGCCTTCAGCGTAAAAAACCCACCATGGTCATTTCCTGCAGGCTGGGTTTGGTGCCAAAACCAAAAGCAGAGCTCTCCTGCCACAGCCCAGCCCCAAGTCAACGACACGTTGTCAGCTTATATCGTCCTTACAGGCTGCGGCATTTGCCGGAGCCTCCTTTCCTGCTGACCAGGTCTGAGCTGGTGCCTGAGGCCAGGCAGACACAGCAACGGGTCTCTGACTGAAATCACCGGCACTTTATTATACTCTTAGCCAAACCTTGCTATTAATAGTCCAAAGAGGTGTAAGAGAGATGAGGGGAGGGTTAATGAGCAGAGGTATTTCGTTCTAGCTCTTCTCATGTTCATGCAGAGGTCGATCCCTCTCTAGAAACCCCCGTTACTCATTGTCATCTGGAAAACAAGAGATGAATTCAGCAGAGAGCCAGAGTAACGCATGTCTCCATCCCACGTAAGTGCTCAGGAGAAGGACCCGTTCCCAGCTGGGCCAGGGGATGGCTCTACCTACCTGTTCCCACCCAGAAAGGCTCAGGGACCGCAGCATTTCAGCCCCGCAGCTCAGGTCCAGCTGGCTTCACGTAGCCTTCCCTCTTTCTTGCAGTGATTTAAAGCACCTCTCCCCACCTTTCTTTCCAGCAGGGCCCACGGTTTACAGCAGCATTTCCACAAAACCACCGTCCTGTTCCCGGGAAACAGCTGCTCCTTGTGCCAGGCATTATTTCTGGAAGCAAAGGTCTTGTTGTTCCCTCCCAAATGCAAGGCTGAGGGGGCATAGTGCGGCACGGCAGGACTTGCACTTGTAGAGAGACTTTATGTTTGGTGCATTTCCCATTCACCAGGCAGCTCATCCCTTCCGTGGTTTCCTGCAGTAAGGTTTTGTCTGGGTGAACAGCGATGATAATTTCTTGGACACAGAGCCCAGCTCCTGCCTGGCTTGAATTTTGCCTGTGGTCCTCAGCAGAGCATTTCAACTGCAAGACAGCAGCTTCTTAGAATCACAGAATCACAGAATCACAGA
>NW_010542001.1:0-471 GCF_000687285.1 Phaethon lepturus
CACTTCTTCTCTGTATCCCTCTCTAATTCCAGGGGAAGGATGCAGACAGATGGGCGCGGAGATTGGCTCTGTCTCCGGAGCAGATGACGGAATTTGCTTTTAGTCGTTTCCATTTCGGTTTACCCGGCGTTTGTGCCCCGGCAGCGTGTTGCCATGGGAATCGCCACGTGCGGGCAGGCGGCAGGCAGCGGGCACGGGAGGGGCTGTGCTGGGGACAGCGGGGACCTGGGGGCACCCTGGGACCCTCCAGTGGGTGGTTGCTGGGACCCAGCGACTTGTGGTGCTGTGCTCCAGCTGGGCGCCGGGAAAAATCCCTCTTACAAGTACCGGCCTGGGGTGTTTGCCATCCGCCCTCGCCGCCAGCCCGTACCCCAAATCCCCTACTGATCTGCAGGTGGATGGGGCCGCAGGGGCTGCCCCGCTGCCCGGTCCGTCATGGCGCCGGCATGGGGCTGGGTGGCTCTGCGTAAA
>NW_010542001.1:545-5770 GCF_000687285.1 Phaethon lepturus
CTCCTCGTAAAGACTGCCCGTGGGTCACAGAAACCTCCCGGCCAGGGCATGGCTGCTGCACGGGGGCTGTTCCTCTGTACTCACTCTCAGAATCACAGAATCACAAAATCTTTGGGTGGGAAGGGACCTTTCAAGGCCATCTAGTCCAACCCCCTGCAGTGAGCAGGGACATCTTCAACCAGAGCAGGTTGCTCAGAGCCCCGTCCAGCCTGACCTGGGATGTTCCCAGGGATGAGGCATGGACCACGTCTCTGGGCAACCTGGGACAGGGGTTCACCACCCTCAGTGTGCAAAATTTCTCCTTAAATCCAGTCTAAATCTACCCTCAGCCGGGTGCCAGTCGCTCGGAGATGTGAAGCAAAATGCATGTGGCCGGGACAGTCTGCCGGGGAGAGAGGTGTTGGTGGAGCTGCGACAGTGACACCTTGGCTGAGAAGTGCTGATGCTCTTTCAGGAAATCAGAGGATGCAGAAGGCGCGGGTACCAACGCGGCACTCAAGGAGCAGGAAAACGGCAGGGACGGGGGGCAACACGTTCCCACCTTGCTGTCAGAAACCTGCCTGCCGTCAGATGTGTCTGGTCCTCCCAGCAGTGGGAGCAAGGTGCTTGCCTGGCTCTGCCGAGGAGAGGTGGAGGGTGCATGGGGAGGCATGCTGGGTGGGCTTGCTGGGACCTCCAGCCTCACTCAAGCATCATCTCCTGGGCTACACCCAGCCCTGCAGCCAGTGTCGTCTTCCATCGGTCTTCGTCTTTTCTAAACGGAATATGGAAACAGCCATGGTATCCTCCACCTCCTCAGAGATGGCTCTTTGCCCTGTGCCGGGGGCCGGACACTGGCACTGGGACCACGGGGTGCAGTGGTCCTGGAGCTGGAGGGTCCTGGAGCTGGAGGGTCCTGGAGCTGGATGGTGCCTCCTGCAAGGGGCAGAGCTGGAGAAGTATTGATTGCACATCGTGTATTTGTATTGGTGTTTGCTTTGTGGGGCGTCAATAAAACAGTTCCTTTGATTCCCGGTGCTTGTGCCTTATTGAGGCAGGTCCAAGGGGGAGGCGGTCCGTGCGTGTGACCCTCCACTGGGATAGCGATGAAGTGAGGCGCGGGCTTGTGTTTGGGAATTAAGCCAAGGGACAGGTAAAGCTTCCCTTCATCTGGCCTTAGGCTTCCAGACCTTAAAGCTGCTGAGGAGCCTGGTGGGTGCCCTGCAGATGGTAGCAAAGCTCTGCTGCAATACCCTGTGCCTTGAATTAAACCGCTCCAAAATGCACTTCTTGCACATCTTTCTAGAAAGGGAAAATATGCCTTTGCTCGGTGTCGCCCAGCAGCATGTTCCCAGTGTCGCTGCAAGCCCGAGCAGGGCTGGGGAAGGAGGCCCATCGCCTGGACCCGGGACTGATGGCACCGGCTGCTGATGGGCAGCTGGGCGTCACCTGGAGGGGTCACTCGGGGTGTAAACGGCTGCTCCTGGTCTCCCTTAAGCCTGGCCAAAGCAGATTTACAACTGAACAGCTGAGCGCTGGCAAAGATTTTCTGCAGCAAGCAGCACTGTGAGACGAAAAGGCATTTTCAGTAGCACGAGACACTCCCTGCCTTTTTTAAATAGCGTTGGGTTAGAGGCTATTTGTGATTTGATGTCATGGTGCTTGCAGGGAGCTACACAGAACAGGGTTAACTGCAGTGGGGATTAGGATTTGCAACAGTATGTGCAGACAAAAATCACTGACCCACTCAGCCAGTCACGTTTTTATTGATAATGCTCCCCCAGGGGCACTGCTGCTGGGCCCGGGGTCACGCAGGCATCCGAGCAGAAACCTGCTGCCCCAGGGGAAAACCACGAGCCGAGCTGGGAGCGCGGGCATGGCCGCAAAGCCTCGCGCTGGGGCGGTGATGGGAGATGGGGCATGGGTCCCATCGGCTCTGTCCATCCTTCATCCTCGCCGAGGCACCCACGGGAGCTGGGCTGGTCCAGAGCTGCGGGGGCTCAGCACTGCCGGGGCGTGCGTGTGCGTCGGGGTGCGTCGGGGACGAGGATATCAGTTTCGGTTTGGATTGCAATGATGTGATTTTCCTTATAGCAAAAAAATTAAGGTAATGGAAGAGAATCTCATTTTGCAGGAAGGATGCTATCAGTTTCAAAGAAGGTTCTAACAAGAGTAGGAAAAATAACCGCTTCCAGTGGTAATAATTACAGATAGTTGATTTTTCTCCATTTGAACATTTTAATGACTTTTAAAGCAGAATCAATTTGGTGGGTGTTGTTTTTTTTTCTTTCCAGAACATCTGAAAACTGAAAAGGTCTTTTTCCCCAGTCTTTTTTTCTCTTTTTTTCGTAGAAGAAACCCTGGAAAACACAAATGGAAATGTAGAAATAATGTAGAAATAACATTTCTGGAAAAGTGCTAGTGAGCAGTGACACCAGAATGACGTGATGTGAGGCTTGTGCTGCCTCCCCTGCCATGGGCGGGCAGGGAACCAGTGTCCCCATCCCCATCCCACTGAGGGGATCCAGCTGCATGTGCCCAGGATGGGGCATGTGTATTTCCCTGGAGAAAAGAGCTCTGGGGCCGGGGCAGGGACCCCCTCAGTGCCGGGGCAGGGACCCTCCCAGTGCCAGGGCAGGGACCCCCTGGTGCCGCCCATGGGAGCCCCCCCGCGGCGGCCCGCTGACTTTTCCTGCAGTTGCCAGGGGTTTGGTGACAATTGGTCAATCCCACTTGGGACCCACGGTCAGGGTTTACCGTTCGCACCCCAGCAGAGACGCGTGTTCCTGGGGTTTCCTTGGCTCCCTGTGGGATGCACGGCAGCGGGATGGACCTCAGCTCTGCTCTACACTGGCCCAGGTTGCCCAGAGATAGATTTAGACTAGATACTAGGAAAATTTCTTTGCTGAAAGAGCGGTCAAGCATTGGCACAGGCTGGAGGCACCATCACTGGAAGTGTTCAAAAAACATGTAGACATGGCACTTTGGGACATGGTTTAGTGGGCATGGAGGTGTTGGGTTGACAGTTGGACTTGGTGATCTTAAAGGCCTTTTCCAACCTCAATGATTCTGTGATTCTGTGTTTCTGTGAGAGGTGGTGGATGCCCCATCCCTGGAAACCTCCCAGGTCAGGCTGGACGGGGCTCTGAGCAACCTGCTCGAGTTGAAGATGTCCCTGCTCATGGCAGGGGGGTTGGACTAGATGGCCTTGAAAGGTCCCTTCTAACCCAAATTATTCTGTGAGTCTATGATTCCGCTCGGGGGACTCGCTGCCATGTTCCATCTGGGGGAGCTGGGGACAGGGGACGGGGCTCCCCGCTGTCTCTGGACCGCGCTGGAGATGGCCGGGGGTGTGCTGCCCTCTGGTAAGGTAACCGAGATTTGATCCCACCTTGAGATCATGAGCAGCCTCATGAGGTGCAGCTGGAGGAGAGACAGGGATCTGAAGTCCAGGAGAAGACCTCCTTCAACCTGGCCTTGGGCAGTGCCCAGCCTGGGGGATGCTCCGGAGCCCAGCCCTGTGCGAGGACATTCCCCTGCCCCGTCCCTGGTGCCTTTTTAGCCCTTGGAAATATCAACTTAGATTTTGTTCGGGGAAAAAGTGTGCAGTGCGGGGTGAGATAAATATTTCCAATTACCTGATAATGAAGGACTGATTGATGGGGAAAAACCATGAGGCACAGGAGTCGCTGTTAGTGTGACATTTCAACCCCGTTAGTCAGATTAAAAATGAGATGCATGGTACTGCTGAAGGAGTCTGTGTCAGAGACTCGGCGCATAAATTTCCCTGGGAGGGTGTGAACAACATCGCACGGGGGAAACGGGTAAAGGAATGCCAAACGTGAGGACCGGTGAGCAGGGAAAGGGGTGCCCATGGGTCCCTGGGGCCGGCAGATGTGTGTCTTTGTACCACGGCGGGAACGGGAATCTAACGCAGTCACGGGTTTCAGGATCTGGCGTTTAAAGTGGGAGAGAGCTCATATTTTCGGACAAAGCTGCCAAAGCTTGCGCTGGTCCCAGCAGCATCCTGCCACGCGCAGAGTTTCGCTGTCCCTGTGTCCTCCCCGTGCCCTGCTTTGGGCGGACACCCGGAGATGGTGCCGGTGCCCGTCTGTGTCTGTGCCGTGACTGAGCGCTGATGGACCCTCGGGGGGACGCACATCGGCCACCCGCAGACCAGCATCCCGGGGTGCAGGCTCCCCAGGGGGGGAAGCGGGGAGGGCAGCGTGACCAGGCTGATCGGATGTGGGTATCTGCATGGCCACCGTCTGCAGACGGTCAGACAGTTCCTACCCCACTTAAAAACAGGGTTAATGATGATCAGCTACAGAAAACGCTCCAAAAGCGGCCGGTCCACACGGATCCTTCCGGGGACACCGCACCCGCTGCGCTCGGCCGAGCACCCCTCCCGGGCAGAAGTCACCCTGCCTTGCGCCGTATGCGAGGGGCAGGACAGAGAGAAGATTGACTTGCCCGGGAATTAGGATTTGATCACAAACAAATTGGCTCCCTCATTGCCTTTTCGCGGGAGCCAGGTTTACAAGATCATGTATATTAATAAACTCAGATTTCTCTGAAATGTGATTACAAAACCCGTGTTTGCAATTCATTTTGTGCAGTATAATTTGACATTCTCTGAGCAGAAGCATCATTAAGAATTGCGCATTTCAGGGACAAGATTTTGGGTGAAAAACTTCCAAAGTCCTTTGGCAGCTGGCTGCGACCTTCAGATTTCCATCAGGCCACAGATTGCTGCCACCGCCAAATGTAGTGTGCCAAAAATAGCCTTTTATCTGCCCCGAGAAGGTTCACAGTCATATTTGTGTGTCAAGAAGCCAGCGGGGCTGCAGCCACCTCTGTGGCTCTTTTATTTCTGAGCGTCCTGGGACTTTCCTCCAGCTTCCATCAGCGGGAGCGACTCAGAAAAAAAATCCTGAGAAGAGGCAGAAAATGAGCATTTTTGCTGCCAGAGCAATTGGTGGGATGGGAGCTGGGGACGTCCCTGGTGACACGGAGCTGCTGGAGGAGGACACGGCGCCCAGAGGTCCCAGCAGCTGACACCATGCAAGGGCAGGTCTTGGCTCACACTATGGAAGCTGGTGTGCGTGGGGGTGCTCCCAGCCCCGCAGTGCCTCTCTGCAGCCCTGTGCCTTCCCGTCCTCGTGCAACGAGGTTGAGAACCGCCGTGGGAAGATGGTCCTGTCATTTACGTAAATCACCACAGAATCACAGAATCACAGAATCAC
>NW_010542002.1:0-314 GCF_000687285.1 Phaethon lepturus
TGATATATTCATTATATATATATATTTATATATACACACACATTACAACAAATGTGTTTTCTAAATAGCACATCCACAGTGGGTTGAGACTCAGGGTACCAGGTCTGGTTACTTCATTTCTGCAGAAAAAATGCAGAAATCCAAAGGGAGGGTGGCAGAGAAAGGAACGGGGCTGAAAAATCCAAAAATCATAAGGCGGGAATTCACTCACACGGCACGACATTGCCCTAGAGTGCTGTTTCCAACAGAAACGGGGGATGATGGTCCACACGGCGAGAGATGAAGCAGGCAGGAGCAGAGGTGGGCAGAGGCAA
>NW_010542002.1:345-3036 GCF_000687285.1 Phaethon lepturus
TTCAAATCACAATTAAAGTACAACTGTACATACCCCGGGAGACCTACAGAGCAGCGGGCGCATGTGTGCACGGGGGTGTTGTGGGGGGGATGCTGCCAAGGTTGTACCATTTTCCCAACTGTTCAGCTACCGAAAAGATTTTGTAAAAAACAAACAAACAAACAATCAAACAAAGTTGTGGGGAATGAGGGATTTCTGAGTGTCGGTGATTTTTTCTTGCACTAGTTTAATATAAAGTGGGTAAAACCTTACCACAGGGTTATTTTGAACGCTGAAAACCAAGAATGGCTTAAGCTGTGTGACAGCATCCCGCTCCCTTCCCGGAGGGCCCCCGCCTGCCAGCCCCCGCCGACCACCTCTCCTGCCCCGGTGCCAGGAGCAGCCCAAGCCTCTTCAGCATCACCCCTCGCCCACCAGCACCTCTCCCCTGGCCCAGCCCTGCGGGAAACCCCCGTTAACAAAAACCCCCATGCGTGGGTGATCCGGACCCAGGAAGGAGTTTTCCTCCTTTTCCCCAGTTTAAGGAGGTTGATGGTTTTGGAGGATTTGGGGTCTATACTGGAAACCCTTGCTTGGGCCAGGACCCCTTCCCAGGCAACTAATTCCACCTAACGTGCCAACCCACGTGCCAGCCTCCCACCTATTATTTACAAAGAGGCATTAAAACCAAGTGGGGACGGAAATGACGGGGCTCTGAATGAAGCCTGGAGGGGCTTGCGGACACCCGCCCGAATCCTCTGTGTTTCCTTGTACCTCGGCACCCTTGAAAAGGAAGGAGTGCGCCGGAAAGTGTCCCTGCCAAAGGACTCCTTCGCTTCAAAAGGATGTATGTGGGTGCTTTTCTTTTTTTTACTGTAGCATGGTAGAGTTTTCTGTGCCTTGACATCTCTGCAGAGGGAGAGGATGGGCTTGGGGCAATCGCTCCGCCAGGCATCAGGCGGTGGGTGAGATGGGCCTGATGCAGCGGTGATGGCACGATGCGGTCCTCAGCCCCCAGCCGCCGCAGCAGCAGCCTCCTGCTCCCCATTCCTTCTGTCTCCCAAACGCTCTCCCGGGGGCAGCAGGGATCAGAGGATCTGCTCAAGTCGCGGCCATCCATTTTGCAGCGATCCGAGTGCTCGGGAACGGAGGCTAATCCCACCGCTGCTTTTAGCGCTTCTTCCCAGGATTCAGAGAGGCTGTGGGCTCCCACCAGCCTCAGGCAGGCGAGGGCCCTCCTGAGGCTGGATTAAATCCAGTGCTGTAGCCCAGCCTGCGGGCATTGGCGCAGCTGAACCACCACCATTTTCACACAATAAAACCAAAAAATCCAAAGCATACCATTAAAACCCTTTTATACCCTATGTACACACACACTGTTGATGCATCATCGACTCCTTTTGCCTTTTTGCTGCTTTTTGAATTTAAAAATCCCTCAGTCCAAGGGGATGCTTCACTAGCAATTTTTTTTTTTTTTCCCCCTTACCAATTCAGAAATTCATCTTCCTTGAGAGAAGCTCTGGCCCTACAGACACCGCTGGGAAACCTCTAGGAGAACACAACAGGCTTGGAGCTCGCCTGCTGAGCATTACCAGCAGAAAAATCAGGGACTAGGAGGGCGGCAGAAAATATCTATGTACCTTTTCGTTCAGTGGATACTGCATGACAGCGTTAAACAGAAGTAATCCCACGTCATAAATACAACCACCCCAAACAATCCAAAGTTAGACAGCAGAGAAAGGAAGGAAGGGGGGGGGGAAGAGAGAGAAAAAGAAAAAGTCTTAATCCTTTTAATAGTTCTTTTGCTGAGGGTATTTTTTCACCTCTTTAAAAAGATACAGTCAAAAGCTCTCGGACAACAGGAACACGTGGCCCCAGCTCCTGCTCAGACCAGTTGTACATGCCACAGGCTGGAGAAATGCTGTAGCGCTGGCGGGTTTCAGCAGTCTCCAGTGCCACGTGGAGCTGGAAAGCTTCAGTGGCCTCCACCGGCAGTGGAAGAGGAGTTTCATGTCTCAGCCAGGCGACTGTTTATAAAGTGACGGTCATGAAACGGTCTGAGAACCCTCTAAATGCTGGAGGCGTGCTGGCCACGTCTCCTTCCCCTCCACAGAGTCGCATCATGAGCAGTATGTACAATGAAGATGACTTCAATGCTTTTCTTCTTTGTACGATCACGTACCTAAATGCCGAACGTCCGTCTGGTTTGGTCTTGTCCTCAGCCAACGCACCGGCCACTCTGTCCTGGGCTGAGGAGGACGGGGAGCCCGAGCCCCCAGGGAAAGGCAGAGTCACAAATCCCACGGACACAAATTCCAGCATCCGCACGCTGGGGTCTCGCCTCCCACCTTGGTGCTTCGGGAGCGATGCGGAAGGTCATCACCGCTGCGCGTTGCCTTCTACGGGGAGAATGGCGTGGTGCAGGTTCCGCGTGTGCTTCGAATCCAGCGTTTCGTGGTCTTCCGTGAAGCTGTCTGGGCTTGCTGCTCCATCTAAAGAACTGCCACAGCTAGAGTTTGGAGACAACATGTCCTGCAGGAGGTCTTCCTGGACTATCCCAGAGTCTTTGTTCACTTTGCCCCTTTGGTTTCCTTCTTCCTCCTGGTCGTTGAGCAGCTTGGCCAGGAAGTTGATGTATTTCATAGCCAGGCGCAAAATCTCATTCTTGCTCAGTTTTTTGTCGGGCGGGTGGGTGGGGATGAGCTTGCGAAG
>NW_010542003.1:0-12536 GCF_000687285.1 Phaethon lepturus
AAGTCTATGTTGCAGCAGGTGCACCTTGAAGTATTAGTGGTTGCGCATGAGGTCATGCTGGAGCACCTCAAAGTGTGTGGCCATAGAGAAGCCTTCGACAGTGCAGGTATATTCCTGGAGGGACTGGAACTATGGGTAAGGCCACGCTGGAGCACATTTATCTCTGGAGATAGTGTGGCCTGTGGAGGCGGGCATTTTGGAGCAGGTGCACCTCAAAGTGACTGCAACTGTCTATGCCACAGCAGATATACCCCCGGAGAGACTGTGGCTCACAGAAAGGACTGCAGTCTGTGGATAAGTCCAAGCTGGAGCAGGGGCAAGGGGAGAAGTTCATTGCAATGTTAAACCCTATGGTCCAGTCCAAAGGGCCCAGGGGTGGAGACTGTAATGGAAATACCTTTAAACTGTTGTAACGTATGATTTGAGTTGCATGTTATAGGAACTACTGTAGCAGGAACTACCTGAACAAATAGAGGACAAGCCTTACAAGAAGCAGTGCAACTGCAGCAGTGACCTGACCTGAGCTGGCTTTGGTGCCCAGTAACTCCATGCAACACCCCACCTTGCCTGTCCTGAGTGACCACCATAAGGGATGGAGCCCAAAGTCATGGACTAAATGAACTCAGTAGACATTTCACGGACATTTTGGAGGGAGGTGTATGGACTAAGGAGATGATAATCTGTTTATTGTATTAAAGGATGGGAAGGGGAGTGGTGGTTAATGAGGTTGTATTGGATAGTGTGGTACCTACACATAACGTAAATGGTATGGAATAACGTAGATAACATCCTGGTTTCAGCCAGGGTAGAGTTAATTCTCTTCACAGCAGCTAGTGTGAAGCTATGTTTTGGATTTGGGATAAGAAAATGTTGATAATGTGCTGATGTTTCGGGTTGTTGCTAAGTAGTCAAGGACAGTCCAGCTTCTCGTGCTGGCCGGCCAGCGAGCAGGCTGAGGGGGCACGGGGAGCTGGGAGGGGACATGACAATAAGAGAAGACTGAACTCCAAGAAGTTTCCTGGGGTTTCCAGGTTCTCCTTAATCAACAGTACACGCAAGCATACAAATACCATAATTTAGTTGGCCTATGCACAGCAGGAACCTCCTGGGGAAATCTCTGGAACCATCCTAAATTGCCACCTGTAGAGCTCCTGTAATAACAATTAGTAAGTTGCTTGTAAAGGATAGGAATACAGCTAGCCCGTTGTCTTCAACCAGCCCATTGACTTAATTGTGCAGATACCACCTGGGGAGCTCCTGCACCACCCAGGAAGCTGGTGACTGAGTATATGGGGTATGCACACAAGTACAACCCTGGTACATAGCTGTGTCACAACTGTAAATACAGGACAATCTGAAATTTCATCCTTATATAGTAAATATGGCTTAAATTTCATAAATATTGCAACCCCAGGGAATTTTCCTTTTGATTAAAGTGACGTATTTTCAGAATAAAAAATTTCTATTACATTCAAGTAAATTACTTACTGTTAAGCCTGGGGTTTTTTTTCTATTTATTACACCCTTTTTTATCCTTTTTACATCTGAAATTTTGACCAGAGAGTACATTAAAAATTCTGTATAATTTATGATAACATTTTAAGTTATATCTCTTTCTGTCAGCTCTTAGTAAAAAAAAAAATCCCACAATACATTTTCACCTGCTAAGGTATTGAATAAAATTACCTTCCTTATAAAAATCAACAATAATCTTAGCAGTAGGAACCTTTTCTTTTTTTTTTTCTCATTATTTTAGCAGTTTCTAATCCTTATACCCAGTAAGGCCAAAAAGCAGCAAAGTTTTCAGAAGAAACCCCTCATAAACTGAGTGACAGACAAATAAAGACTATGAGGTACTTTTCATATGATCAATATAAGGCAGGATAAAGTAATGTTAGATGTCTAACTTATAAAAGTTTACAGATTGCTCTTGCATTCCTTCTGTGATAAGAGATACATTTCCCTTACATCTCTCACGACACAGAGTATAGGTAGCCCAAGTATTTGCCCGCTAAAAGAATCTCCTTCTCTCAGCCTTGACCAAATCATGAATTTTAGGAAACTAGCCTGGTAATTCAGAAGACTTACATTAGGCAACATGAATATCTCTCTTCCCTCCGTTTCTTATCTGAGCAACCTATTCCTGGACATTCCACTCCTTTACTCAACTTTAGGTTTTTTTCTTAGTTAATAAATAAATAAATAAATAAATAGAAATCATCACCGTCATCATCTATAAGACTGGCCATTAGGTTTAGGGAATACAAATTCTGTGTGGAAAATGATAACTATATTTTAATTAAAGAGAAGTTTCTGGTTTTGGAAGCAGAATCTTAAATGCCCTCTTCCCAGTCAGTGAAAGGTTATGTGAGATGTTACACTCATTTTACCCACAACCTGATAGGTCTGATATAACACCATATTTCTGCTTTCTTTACTTTGGTAGGTGTGTGCAATAAAAAATGTTGCACAAAGAAGATTCTTTGCTACTTTTAACTTTTCCAAATAATCAGGATTCATTAGCTGTGCTGACTTCTGTCTATTCAAAGGGTGGAGGTAACTTTCTAGTCATCCTCTAACATGCCAATAAAGTCTATTTCAGAGGCAAGAGCATTACTTTAAAGAAAAAGAAAGCAAACAAATTGCTTAGGAACAACCTGTTACTTATCACTGGCATAACAGTTCAGTGAGTAAAAATTGCACATGAGAAAGAGAAGGATCTCCTTCATTCTGTGCTCCGCTCACTAGCTATGTACTGGGCTGGGAGTTAGGGGCGGCAATATGCAAGGAGGCATGTGAAATCACAAGTCTAGAAGGAATGTAAATATGAGAATATGATGTCTAATGGCATAAGTACTCCAACAACAAGCAAAAGACTGTATTTCAAAAAATATTTCCAACAAAATTAAACTAACTATATCACAGTAGACATGGAAAGAGATCAATACAGAATGATAGTCACATGCTAAACAAGGTTGGATTTTCTTATGCAAGCCATAAATATGTTTATTTCATATAAAGTTTCATATTAGGATATTATAAACAACTCTGCATTATTAAAACACATGCACATTCTCCATAGGAACTGTATCTGTTTTGGCTGTATCATAATTGTCAGTGTGTTCTCTCACAGTCCCAACTGATTACTATGTACTTTTTGAGTCATGCTTACATGCAGCAACCATTGCTAGTGGGAGTTTATGTGTTTACCTGAAGTCAGTGATACCAGACAAAAAAAGAGGTGTAAAAACTACTCCTAAAAATGTTAACCTAGAAATGACTAAGACAGTCAGAAAGTATATCACAAAGATGTATTCTTTCCCTGCTCCCTTTCCTTTTATTAGCAGAAAACCTGAGAACTAAATGCTAGCTTTGGTGAACTGACTGCACGTTAGCATCTCAGAGTAAATGTAAGAAACTGGTAAGTAACCTGTTTGTGTAATTTTTCTTCCAGTCTGATGTCTAGTGATTTTGTAAGAAGTAAGAAACTTCTAAAGTGCTATAGCTATCATACTTTTTTTTTTTTTAAATCATGTATAAAATGCATAACAGGACATCTTATAATACGGACAGTCAATCATACAGGTTATTATAATTAAAAAAAACTTATTAATACATGCAGCATTTTGTGTCTAGCATTCTAATACATAACAATTGTGTCTTTACGTGAAGAGCTCGTTTGAGAGTTGGAGGTGTCATTACTGCAGTAATACTCCTAGAGAACAGTGGGAACAAATATTCAGCACCTGGCTCCTTATGCTCCCAGGAGCTGCTGGAGGGCAAGGAGAGGAGAAGTGGGGAGGGAAGATTAATTCTCTGCTATGTAGTTTCACCTGGTTTTGCTTACATATTTTTCAAGGAAGCATGACCTAAACACTTCCCGTTACCTATACTGAATGGAGATAAGTGGCTTCAAGGAATACAATTCTCCTTTCTCATCCACACTAACACCCACAAGTTTGGAGGTCTCCTTTAAGAAAGCAGGAGTCCAAATCTGGAACTCAGTCAAGGGTGATGAATACATGATAATCAAACTGTGACTGCCCAATTGGAAGAAATTTGGAATAAGTTAATTCAATATTTTTGCTGGTAGGAAACATTTCACTACATATTGCTAATACCAGCTATAGTGCTCTTTAAGCCTGTCATAACAGAGACCTTGACAGGAGTTCAGTCCCATAGAACAATAAATGTAATGCTTGTGTCAGAAAACTAAGAAAATGATCAGAATATTAAACCAATACTGTATTTCCCTACCTAAACCTGTCAGTAATCATTATAGTAACAAATTAGTAATATTTCTCTTCTGGACAGCTATGAACACATGAATCTTCTTTTAAAAATTCTAACTCTGAGCCATTTTATAATTGCATTAAGCCACTCCAAGGCGTATGTCACCATGCCTCTAAGATGTGTGTTATCTCACAGTAACACACACCTTGTCATGTATTATTTATCACGCTAAAGTGTCTTGTAATTTTCATTAACAGTTAGATGTCTAGCTTTAAGAAATAGGGAGATACTTCATTTTAACTGTTTTAGTGATAAAATATCTCTCAAACTTTGTATGTGGATAAGAACTTCAGGATATTTGCAACAGAGCGTGCCATTTTCACTAACATGCTGCAAAAGACACTAAACAGGAAAAAAAAATAGCGAATCCTTCCTTCACCTGGAAATGCGAACAAATTTCCCCCTTGTCTAGGTGAATCCTGTTAACCTTCCCACTGGCTTTACATGCTGTGCTGTCCCAAGGGTCTCATTCTCTTATTTTCCTTGTGATGTGGCAGATGCAGTGCATGATATATGATTGCTGCCTAACTGTAAGCTAACATTCACTTGGAGGAGGTGGGTGAGGGTTACTAAGGGGCTGAACCTGTCCCATATTTGAGACAAGGTCTCTGTCCTTCGGCGATTGAAAAAGGCACTCCAAGCCTCCACCGCCTATAAATTAAGCAGTGCCAGGAAATATACCTCACCACTCAAGGTCAGTTACTTCAACCAGTCATTTGTACTCTTAAACTGTTGGAAAGCCTCCTGGCCTGGTGCTGGCTGAGTTTTCTCTCTCAAAGAGGAGCAATATTTGAGAGTGTGAACTGTCTGGGGAGTGTTTGCAAGGAGCTGATTTCCCATAGCCACTCCACTGGCAACCAACAAAAGCATAGTGGCACAGGTGAGGAAAGTAGCATGCCAGTGGGTCTTAGTGAATGGTCTCAATCTGTGTTGATTTTACTGTTCTTTCCGATTTTTACTCATTGAGTTATAAACAAAAGCAAATAGTAGGAATCATATATAGGGAAACTTTAATCCATGTTTAGGATTTATGAAAGATTTGTATGTTGATTCCATTTCAAAAAATTACGTGAAATATTTTGACAAATGTTAATGTTAAAGTTTGTTTAATTTCCTCTGGGGCTACAGGAGGCTTTCACAGGGTCCTGAGTTAAAAACAAATGAATGAACAAGCAAATAAAAACCAACAATGCCTGCCCCCCCCATAGTTTTTGGCCTACTTACCTGGTCTATAATCTCACTTTGGGAAATGAAGGTCATACTATATTAATTTTAAACTGCACATCATCAAGCTAAAAAAACCCCTGAGATTATAATTTAGTTCAAATTTGTACCAATTTCTTTTAGATAAATTCAGTGAGCAGTGCTAAAACAAACTCAAAAAAAGAGTTTTGATTCTTTTACTTCTGTTTCATATAAGCTTAATTTCCATACCTAATATGTGATGAGAACACATTTTGGGACACCCATCATATCAACAGTTTTGCATATTCTTCATTTTGACTAATAATTCAATGTAACACAGACTTATTTAGCATTTCTCATGTAGTCTGGAAGAGATGTGAAAAACAATATGGATGTAGGGGGAAGAAGATGACAACTAAACCACAGAGAATTAACTTTGATTAGGGATTTTAGGTCATCACACAGGTAGATGAAACAAAATTTAAGAGACACATTCATTATTTTAATAGGGGAATACAACAAAATGTGCCTTGAACATTATTGCAACTGAAATAAAATGCAAGACCATTTGAGCTGTAGCCTAGGTACCAAGTGAATGGAAGACCATGATTATTCTGGGTGGGGTGGGATTTTTTGTTTGATTTAATGTTTTAAGACAGCCTTAATCATACTGCCATAGAATACTCAGTATTCAAAGGTAATAGTTACATCGTCAAAGTAAAAAAGAATCTAAAAATTTAGCTGTTGTTGCTTTTGAAACTGTAAAAGAAACCACAAAAAAAGGGACCACACTTACTGTGGTATAAAAGTTTCCACATGACAAAGTAACTTAATAACTTTAGCCGATTAATTATGTCACCACTATATGGAAAAGCCTCCTATACAGATAAATTATAGAGCATTACTTTGGTTTTCAGTGCAGAACAGCTTCCATCTTGTATGTAATTAAACAGATTTGTTCTCAGCCATGCAACCAAAACATGAAGCCATATTCCTGTTTCCAACAACAGATGTTGTTTGAAAGAGTTACAAGAACAAATCCATTCTCAGAATAACTACTGGTTTGTGATATCTCTCTAGTAGCCATTTAGCTGCTAAACAGATATGGTTTATCTCCACCAAAGTATGCTATCAGAGATACAGTCAAAGTCTATTTCATGGAAAGAAATAGCTCTATGATCTAAATATTATAAAAGGGATAGAAAATAAACTGTTTTAAGTAATGTACATTAGAAAACTGTCTCACTGATATTGTTACCATGGTGGGAGAAAAACAGTCATGATATTTTGCAGTAAACGTATTTAGAAATTAAGGTTAATTGTTCATTCAGGAACTTATATCCATGGTTATTCTTTTCTCATACAAATGAGATTAAACAAATATACAATTGCTATTACAGTAATAAAGCTGCTTTTATTTTTTTTTTTAGGAATAGTATAATGATATGTTTGGTACCTGTAAATCCTCCATGATCTTTTGCGAGTTCTCAGAAAGAGACACATTAAAAGATGAAATATTAGTGACATATGTTAACATTCACACTTTTAAATGTCATCTCTCTTGAAGATTTAAATTCACATAATTCATATAATTCACATAATTTTGATATTAAATGACTCAGCTACATCATATTAAATATATAGATTGTGTTGGTTTTTCCCTTCCCCACTGAAACATACTTGAATTTAACATTGCTGAAGGTTGCCTGTAAGCCCAGGAGGCTGATATTTTCTGATTAAAACATGTGGGGATGAAGGCACCAATATGCAAACTTTCCCCTGCAGCTTAACAGCTTGGTTATGTCATTAGAATCTCCCTTTAGACAAAAACTACTAAAAGATTGTAGATTTTTCTGAAGAATGGTTTCACTGAAGGCAGTGGGAAAACTGTTATGTGTGTGGAGCAGTATAGGAAACTTACTATTTATGCTGTTTTACATGTATACCACAATGTTTTAGAACGTCAGATTTCATTTCCAACACTCTGTCACGGTCTCCCTTCTGGACTAGCCACAGGTCATTATGGAAAATGTGTGACAACTATGGAGTCAGGTGAAAGGAGAGAATGAGCTCATTAAGCTTCTAAACTAAAAGTCCTTAAGAAGAGACAAAAACAATTTAAGGTTTGGTGGACTTCACATACCACATTTTCTTTCAATTCATCAGTGAAGAATACTTCAGTTTGATATGAATTAATATAAAAATTAAAATTTCACTTTTATTTTCATAATTTTTCAACATCATAGAAAATGAATTTTCCATCAAAAAATAAGAATACTCTGGGAGAAAAGATGACAAATGCACAAGCTGCCTACAAGAAATAGGATGAACTGAATTTCTATAATTTGGAGCAGAAAATTCCCTGAAATATATATGAACTCAATGTATGAGCTTGCTTTTTAAAGTTAGTTTCCCATTTAAGGACCAAATTTATCTTATGAAAGGTCTGAAATATATTTGTATAAATTCTGTGTGTGAGACAGGATTCCTCCTGAAATGCTATTTTCCGTAGACAATATCTCCAGTGAGACATGTAAACCAAGCAGACAAAAAAACCCGCAAAAACCACTAACCTCTCCTTTAATTAATCTTCCTGTTTTTCAAATAAGATTATGTATGCAGCAAGTATTCGTATATTTTTTGATGTCTGTATACAGTATCTGAGGGAAGAGAGAAAATATGCTTTACTTATACAGAGAGGTAGGAATATGAAGACTTCGAGGAATTTGAGGATGACCTCAGAAAATATACAACTTCTTAGTCTTAATATAAAGCAAGTGTTTCATATTATTGACCCTCAATGTATCCTGGAAAAGGGTTAATGTTAACTGTGTATCATACAAATAAGGCAGCTATGCAACTTGAAGAGGCTGTATAAGCCACATTTATATATTGCTTTAAGGACAAATTTAATAAAAATATCATAAAATTTGTTGAAAGTAAAAAAATGTATGCAAATATTGACCTCTAATTTCCTGAGCTAGAACTGTTATCAAAAAGAGGATTTTCTGATTTTCTTAATGAAAACTTCACAACTGAGAGGAGGATTCAGAGAGTATTAAAAATAATATTAATGTACTTGAACTGCAGTTTTCTGGAAACTAAGTCAGGATGCTGATTATTAATGGAGAAACAACACTGAATTGTATAAATGAACCAAGAAACACTGTTTTCTTAATCTTGATTTACAGTAATTCAAAAGACTGTATGCTATGTACAAGGTTAAACTGCTGATCTTTTCTTCTGTTACATACATTTCAGCCCTGAAATGTGCTACAAATGATAATATCATCAGATGGAGATTTGCAGGAGAGGATGTCTTGCTATAAAGCTTTCCTGACAGTTTTCAAATATCATTCACTTTATCCAGTAGACAGATAATTGCATTTCCCTACAGATGGAAAACAAAATTCCAATTTGAGAGAAAGTATGCAGACTGAAACTATTCATTATTGACAAATGTGAAGAGCTGGGTCTCCTCCTAGGCTTGCACCTGAGGAGTGGATGACTTTTGTGACCTTTTTACATTTTGATGTAATGAAAGTTTGAGTTCATAACAGTGTAACTGGAGCCACCTGACAATTGTAATGCACTCTGTGAGTGAATGGTAGTTAAGAAATAAATCTGGAGGAAAAGAATTTGGTTGGCCTTTTGTTCAGTTTGAAATCACCATAGCTCCCATCAAGGATTTCTCTATAAAGAGGAGGTCATTCAGTTACACACTTTCTCAAAATTAAAGTTTCTCCTCAGGGATAGTTTTCCTGATATTGTAGTTTGAGGTCTCGATGGCAGAATCTTTTGAGGAACCCTGTGGCATATTTCGAGGAGATAATGAAGAAAAATGTTTTCCTTTTTAAGCTTGAGAGCTATGGCAGAAAACCAGTCAAATTTGTTTCAACTCTGATAACGTTTACTGATTTATAGATAATATCGTTTTCAAAGAAGGATCTTTTATGCTATCCTTTACATATCTCTTCCACATGTTTTCAGCCAAGCAATCAGATCTTAATCCTTTAAGGAAATATGCCCTCTGGTCATGGTATTTCACAGATCAGCTTCTGTTATTACAGACTCCTTTTGAATGCAGCCCTAGAGAGCAACAGGTAAGGAAGTTGCTGAGACCTGGCAATCCTGCGATTTGATTTTGTGAAATCACATATCCTGCCTACTGGCAGTATACCTTTTAACATCCGTTCTGTATTGCACTTAAGCCCCCATGATACCAGCTTTAAAAATGTGTTTTGAAGGAAATACTTTAAAACATTTCCAGCATGGTGAAATCAAAACTATATTTAAAATAGTTGCTCTAAAATGATTAATTTAATTTGGCCAGTTGTAACATATCAAAGGTCTGCATTTGTGAGAGAAAGGATCTTACTGCTGTAAGAAATTATTTAGGCGACATCGGAGATGTTAGGCATTTCTTCATTCTAAAGAGAGGTTTAATAAATCAGTGAGCAAGTTAGTATATGTGACAGTATTGTCATGGAAAATATAATGTCCTTGCATAATAAGTAAAGTATCTGGGAGTCTCTGAGGAGAAGATACTTCACAACTATGCAGTAAGAACTTGAAGTGGATGTGCAGGAGTATCTCCACATTATCTTGGGAGGGTAGAGTAAACCTGCATTCAAAAAATGGGGGACTGAGAGATGTTATTCTCAAGGTGGCAGGTCGACCTTGGTAGGTTGCCAGATACCCACACAGTCACTCCCTCACACCTTTTCGTCAACAGGATGGGCAGAAGAAAATAAAATGAAAAAAAACCCTTATGGGTCATGAAGAAAACAGTTTAGTAAGAAAAACATAGCCTGCATTACAAGGAAGGCAGAAAAGATCAATTAATTTGCTACTTCGTGTTGTCAGGCAGATGTCCTGCCACTTCCTGGAAAGCAGGGCCTCAGCACACACACCAGTTGAACTTGGGAAGTTGTGAGTCAATCCTGGTAGGCAGCTCAGCTCCACGCAGCTGCTCACTCACCCCCAAAATGGGATGAGGAAGAGAATTGCCAGCGTAAAAGTGAGAAAGCTGATGGGTTGAGATAAAGACAGTTTAACAGCTAAAGCAAAAACTGCACACTCAAGCAGAGCGAAACAAGGAATTCATTCATCACTTCCCATCAGCAGGCAGGTGTTCAGCCATCTCCAGGAAAGCTGGGCTCCATCACACTTAACGGCTACTTGGGAGGACAGATGCTGTAAGTCTGATTGTCCTCCACTTCCTCTTTCTTTCCTCAGCTTTTATAACTGAGCATGATGTCATATGGTATGGGATAACCCTTTAGTCAGTTAGGGTCAGCTGTTCTAGATTTGTCCCCTCAAAGCCTCTTTCCAGCCCCCAGTCTAGTGGCCTTTAGGGGATGGGGAAGAGAGAGAGAGAAAGCCTTGACACTGTACAAGCACTGTTCATCAGTAATCAAAATGCTGGCATGTTATCAGCACTCTTTTAGCCACAAGTGCAAAGCACAGCACCTCACTAGCTGCTGTGAAGCAAGTTAACTTCATAACTTCATCCTGGACAGACCCACTACATTTTCTTTGCATCCATCCAGTGGCTGTGGAGAAGGGTCTTAGCATCCTGCTTCTAACAGAAGACAGGAACCGGAAATCAATTGGTCTTAAACCTTTGGAGAATGTACTAATACTTGTTATTCATAGGGACAAGAGATAGCTGGTCATGGCTTCCAACTTCTGCCAGAAATTCAAGAAGAGATCAGAGGCCTTTCCCCTTGTAGAGACAAGATACAGTTAGCTGAGATGTCCTGATTTCAGCCAGGAAAGAAGAGTTAATTTTCTTCACAGAAGCTGGTGTGAGGCTGTGTTTTGGGTTTGGGATGAGAAAATGTTGATAACATGCTGGTGTTTTGAGTTGTTGCTGAGCAGTCAAGGACAGTCCAGCTTCTTGTGCTGACCTGCTGGCAAGAAGGCTGGGGGTGCACAGGAAGCTGGGAGGGGGCACGGCCGGGACAGCCGACCCAGACTCGTCAAAGAGATATTCCATACCATGTAACGTCATGCCCAGTATACAAACTAGAGTTGGCTGGGGGGAGGAAAAAGAGGCCTTTCCCCTTGTAGAGACAAGATACAGTTAGCTGAGATGTCCTGATTTCAGCCAGGAAAGAAGAGTTAATTTTCTTCACAGAAGCTGGTGTGAGGCTGTGTTTTGGGTTTGGGATGAGAAAATGTTGATAACATGCTGGTGTTTTGAGTTGTTGCTGAGCAGTCAAGGACAGTCCAGCTTCTTGTGCTGACCTGCTGGCAAGAAGGCTGGGGGTGCACAGGAAGCTGGGAGGGGACACAGCCGGGACAGCCGACCCAGACTGGCCAAAGGGATATTCCCTACCACACAACGTCATGCCCAGTACATAAACTGGCATTGGCCGGGGGGCGGGAATCGCTGCTCGGGGATGGGCTATCAATCACCGGGTGGTGAGCAATTGCTGCACTGGGCATCACTTGTTCTTGTACATTCCTTTGTCGGTATTATTATTATTGTTGTTATCATTGTTGTTTCCTTCTCTCTTGCTGTCCTATTAAACTGTTTTTATCCCAATCCACAAGTTTTTCCCCAATTCTCTCCCCTCTCCTACTAGGGGAGGGGGGAGTGAGCGAGCGGCTGCGTGGTGCTTAGTTGCTGGCTGGGGCTAAACCAGGACATGAGCTTAGAGAAAGCTTCCTATCCCTGTTACAGAAGAACTATTTAGTTTGAATTATAGGTTGAATCCCATCCTTTTTTGCTACTTACATGGTGCAGATGGCTCATTTCCTCAGAATCAGAGTATCACAGAATGGTTGAGGTTGGAAATAACATCTGGAGGTATTTTGCCCAACCTTCCTGTTCAAGCAGGGATACCTAGAGCCAGTTGCCCAGGACCATGTCCAGGCAGCTTTTGAGTACCTCTAAGGTGGGAGACTCCACAAACTCCCTGGGCAACCTGTGCCAGTGCTCAGTCACCCGCACAGTAAAAAATTGTTTCCTGATGTTCAGAGGGAATCTCAGTTTGTGATCTTCAGTTTGTGCCCAATACCTCTGGTCTTGCCACTGGGCACCACTGAAA
>NW_010542004.1:0-210 GCF_000687285.1 Phaethon lepturus
AGTGGCCGAAGGGCTGCGGGAGTGATGGGGGCTGCTGTGCCCTCCCAAGTGTGGGCATGGGGATTTGGGACTCTGTGCTGGGGGTGATGGGGGTCCCACGGGGTCCCAGTCAGGGCTGAGGGACCCCATACTGGGCGCCATGTCCCCAGGTTTACTTATTCCTAGATGCATGGGGACTGGGACCCCCCCATAGGGCTGTGAGCACCCTGA
>NW_010542005.1:0-577 GCF_000687285.1 Phaethon lepturus
GTCCCCCTCTTCTCTGCATTTGTTAAACTTGCTTTGCTTCTCATCGGAGACTGTTATTTTCCTTTGTATTTGAATGTTGAGACAATAAAAGAACTGGGGTAGTTTTTTTTAACGACGCTTTGGGGGTTTTTTTGCCATAGTAAGTGAGGAGGGAGCACGAGCGGGCCCCAAGCTGTGACAGCTTAAACGGAATGGGATTTCAGGGAAATAATAAATGAGATTTGAAACGGCTCATTTGAAATACACATCATAATACTCTTCATCCCGCGAGTGAGGGACGTAAATCACCCATCTTTAAAAGCAGTCAGAAAACAAACACATTTCTCACCTCATCTGCGTCAGCAAGTTCCAGTTACAACCCTAATTCTGCAACTGCTCCTGGCCGGTGTTTAAGCACTCGCTAGGTCCAGGGAACGGTGAGGAGCCAAAAGAGCTATAACTAACTAAACTATCCATGTTTATTTAGACTCATATTTTGGTTTTAATTGCGGTAATTTAAGTTTTGCCGAGAGCGCCCTGTTTTGGGGCTTCTCACCCTTTCGTCTCGCTGCTTTGACCGATTGCTTCAGGACAGAGC
>NW_010542005.1:622-1175 GCF_000687285.1 Phaethon lepturus
CAGAGCCTGCCGCACAAATCCTTCCTCTACCTCCACAGAGCTCGCGTACAGGTTGCATTTCCCCTGTGAGACAGATCTCCCAACCCTAAATCTGATTTTAGGACTTTTTTCCAGTGCATCTAGGTAGAGAGCTCTAGAGCGGCCTTACTCTCTTGTATTTGATTATTCAAACAGAAATATTGCTTGGAAATACTGCAGAACTATTGCAGATGTTCCACTGATTCTTCCTCCCTGGCCATGCAATATTGTTAATATTATTTTATATTATTATTATTATTATCATTACCATTATTGCACTGGCTTCACAACTGCTGCCAGTTAATCCCTGCAGTTTCCCGAGCCTGTTGCGCGGCACCGTGATCGCCGCAGCTCCAGGCTGGGAAACACTAAGTGCCAGCACCGGTGAGCTGCATGAGCTGAAGGTTTTGATACAAAACTTACGCTTTTAGGCAAAATTAGCAGGGGAGAGTCACTCGGTGACGTTCAGACACCCATGAGACAGAAAGGAACATTAAATTATACGGCAGGGGCGTGGCCGAGGCACCACCCCCAC
>NW_010542005.1:1201-6064 GCF_000687285.1 Phaethon lepturus
CTGGGCGCGGTGACCTGGTGCCGTGGGGGGCACTTACCGTGCTTCAGCCTAATTATGGGGAATAAGATGCCCCAAAATGTCCTTACCCTGCCAATTCCTGTTCTGACACCCCAGGCCACGCATCTGCTACCTGGGGAAGATGAGCACGCTCACGGGGCGGTCGCCCTTCCCTAGGTCTTTCCCGACACTGGGTAGTAGCATTCCCAGTGGGGAAGCGATGGTGCCCACCGCCCGAGGGCAGACAGATGCCCATCGCCCTGACAGCAGACAGGCCTGAGTCACTATTTCCATCCTACAGGTAGGGAAACTGAGGCACGCGCTGTGCAGGCAGTGGGCTGAGGCTTCACATCGAGGCACCCAGGATTATGCATCAGAAGGAGAAGGTGCCATGGAAATGTCTGTGTTCCTATTTCTTCTTGCTTTCCAGACGTGCCTCAAAGAGCTTCCCTTTTCTCTTGGACAAAAGATTGAGCAAGGATGGAATTAGGAAAGAAAAAAAGAGAGCAAGAGACTCCTGACGCGCTCCCTTCCAGCACTGTCCTGCCAGATGCCGCCTCCTGAAGCTGCCAAATTCCGAAAATAATTTAGCATAACACACCCAAAATGCTTGGGACAGCAGCTCCTCTCACCTGGATCACCACAGGCCGTTTTCTCCCGTGGAAGCCACCTCTGCGTGAACCGTGGCATCCCCTGAGCCGGGAGAGCAGAGAAGGCTTTTGATGTTCTTTTTAAATCCTGATCACTGGGGATACGGCGAGACTGAGTGGATGTGCCACCTCCTGGGCTTGAGACCTCGCGGTGCTCGAGGGCTTTGCAGCCCGAAGCAGCTCTCTCGGGGCAGGGAAGGAGCAAACGTGCTGGTGGGTTGGTGATGGAGGGGTGGTGGGTGCAACGCTGTGCTCTCGGGATGAGACCTGGAGCATCCCGGGCACTGGAGCATCTCAGCTGTCAGCAGCCTGCGGGGATATTTTGGGGAGGGGGTGTCTGAGTCCTGGAAAAGAGGGAGAGATGCTGGGATCACAGCCAAGGTGGGGACACAGGGACCAGGAGAGGTTTGAGGGCGCCCAGGCCAGCCCACAGAGCCCACCGGCTCCCGCAGGCAGAGAGGCTGAAGGCAGCGACCGTCATCACCTCAGCCTCCAACTGGGGACAGTGGGCTGAGGGCCACAGCGCTGTGGAGGAGCCCGTTCCCACGCAGCCCCCGGCCAGACCAGGGCACGGGGGACAAGGAGGCTGCAGGGAACCCACGGGGACTTGGTGGTGGCTGGAGTCACCCGCCCCACAGAGGCAGGAGGTGGAGGAAATAATGCCTTTTATTTTCTTAATACAAACTTCTACACCTGTAAACAGCGGCAGCAACCCCTTTCATGTGCTAAAACCTGCTTTAAAGCTTGCCTTGCCAGCAGAGGACGAAAGCCCCAGCCGAGATGCACAGAGGGAGGGGGGCAAGGGCCTTGGAGCTCGCTTTGCTCAGCCGCTCAGCGCGTTTTGGGACGGCTCTCGCCGCCCTGCCGCATCCACCCCATGGGAGCATCACCAGGTCCCCCCAGAGCAGGGCGCCTGGGGACACAGACCCCAACGAGCCACTTGCTGGTCCTTGCCAGCACTGGGACCTTCCTGCAGGGAGGCACTGGGGTATTCGACGCCCGAGGAAGAGCCCCGAGCTGGGGCAAGGGTTTAGGTTTTTCCCTTCCTGATGGTTGCAGCTGATGAAATCTCCTCTTCGGGAAGTCGCTCTCCCCGCCGTTGCTCCGACCACATCCTTTCTGAGCAAGGTGCCCAGCACGAGCTGCATCGCGTGCGCATGGTGGCACAGCCGCGCTCCCGGCTTTCCTTGTAACTTCATGTGAGCAGCCAGAGATGTGGCAACCTCAAGCCAGCCAAAAAAAGGACTCGGCAGGCTGAGCTGACCCTGGGGATGGGGTAATGCTGCTGTTGGGGTCGCTCCATCGCTGCAGCCCACGCTTAGATCTGGGCGCATTTGGGGGTAAACCAAAGCACATGAGGGGGCAGAGCCGAATTTCAGCAAGTGCTTAAACACAGGCTTCACGTCAAGCACGAGAAGAGTCCCAGCCGTTCACCGGGGTTACTCATGTTCAACACAAATCCCGCTGGATCGCAGCCTCGGAGCAAGGTTTGTTGAGGTGGCAGGAGCCTGGAGTGCAGGTAAGGAACCCCGGGCTTTGCAGAAGACCCCGTCTCCGATAGGTGACCAAATTCTTACTGAAATCCAGAACAGCGCTTCCAAATAGGTGCATCTTTAATTACTTGGGTGATTTTGTTCATCCCCATAGGGATAAACCAAAGGCTTCTCCCGATACAGGAGGCAGAGACTTGGGCAAACAGGCACTGATCGCAGGCTGCCCAGCTCTGAAATCTCTTTTTTAATCAAAACTTGTTTTTTCTACCCCTTGATAATTTGTTTGCAACAATCAATCTCCTGTTTTCAAAATGTCAGGAGCAAAAGCAGGGAACTCACAATTAATTATATCAAAAAACCACCTTAATGCCCTATTCACACACCAAAACCTCCCCGCAGAGCAGGTGCTGGCTCCGTACCTTCAGCATCGCCCGAGGTGCTCACGCACACAACCTCGAAGGATTTTCGTCTTTCCTGTGGCGAGGGACATCCCTCACTGCACACAATGAAAATTTACACCTCAGCCAAAAGTTTTCCACGTGCCTCCATCTCATAAGGCCTGTCTTCAGGTATTTAGGGAAGAAATGTTTCTCCCAAAGGGCTCACTAAACCCACACTCACTTCATTAGGAGCAGCCTTGGCAGCCAGACAGCAAAAGCCAGAGTCAGTTTTTAAGGACTTAGCCTAGACTTTATCATTTGCAGATTTTCTTAAAGGTATTTTTCAGCTAATTATCCCCCATTTGCAAACATCTTGCCTAGCCTGACTTGTTTCTGTACTAAGATTAAGCAGCAAAAGGGATTAGTATGAGAGCCTAAGATGTTAAAGCGCTAAATATATATAGCTGAAAAAGGCTTTTCCTTCTAAAGAAATTAAATAGCACTTCTGCAGAGCTTTCTCATGCTGCTGTAGTAATATGACATTTGATAAAGTCTGAGCCACTCACCAAGCCCTGACCCCTCTTAAACTCTACGGAAATATTTTGTGCTGAAAGCAACTTTTATGATCTATTGCCCTTTCATCTTTTTAATATGGCAGTACAAGTTTCAAATGATCAAATTATACGGAATTACTCACACCTACGAAGATAACATCTAGCTGCGAGAACTGCTGTCGTAAGTATTGTTAGCAGCTTGAAATTTGCTGAAGAAAAGTTTTTGATACAGCCGTAACTAACCTTTTTTCCCCAGACCAAGTAAGAACTCACAAAATATATCTTGCCTTTTATTTTTTGGAACATTGCTGGCAGGCAGCGCAGGGTGCTGGGGACGGCCGTTCTTCCTTCAAAGCCACATGTGCAACAGAAGAGCTCATGGCAAGTTCAGTTTGAGCAATTTGCTAATGGCCCAAGTCAAAAATTGGGATATTATTCACGGAACATCTACAGAACTTCTAGAAGCTGCCTGCCTTCCTCCCCACGTCAGGGGACACTGGGGACACGCCAGCAGAGCAGCCCCCGCCACTCTCAGCGTTTCCAAGTCCAGAACTCCCCAGAAGCACATCCTGTGCTTTTTTCTTTTATAAAGGTTCCCCCAAGTACAGGTGTTTCATTAGGAGGAGTAACTCCTTGGGAAGAGACAAGCCAAGGCTCCGGCCTCAACTCCAAATTGCTCTGGGTGTAAGTAGCGAAGCCGGCCTGGGAAAGCGAGTGCTAGAGAGCCCGGCTGGACACTACAAATTCAGAGCAGACGGGGTTTGTGGACAGTAGCTCCCTTCCAGGAAGGGCCCGTACAGGATCCGAACCTTCAGTCCATGATTAGAAAGCCCCAAGCTACAATTCCCCCTGCATTTTTGGGGGACATTAAGTCAAACACTGGCTGCTGCACAGTCCCCAGAGCAGAGGCCGGTTCATGCTATTGAAGTCCGTAATGTCCTGGTCCCGCCCGAGTTGGGCTAAAACCTTCCTATTTAGAAAGTCACGGTTCATGAGATTGAAACCCCAAACTCACGATCAGGGATCCCGAAATCAAAGAAGAACCAGAAGAAAACAGCTGGGACGGCTTTGTGTTCTCCTGCCGAGCGTGCCAGATTAGCAAAACACTTGCGAAAGCATCATGCTGCTTTTCCATTTCCCAAAGGTACCGTGAGAAAGGCCAAGGGTGTGAAAGAAGAAACAATGGAACTGATGATCGACAGAAAGCAAAAAGCAGAAAGTGTGCCAGCCACACTTACCTCCAGCATCAGCTGGACGATGTGTAAAGTGTTGTGGGACAAATAATGGTTTTAGTTGACTGGAGTCTAGCATGTTAAGTGGGTGAAAAATTTGCTTCCCTGTATTATGGGAGCTGAAGTTTCTACGTTTCATTTACACAGGCAGTGGAAAACAGACCTGTCGCCTTCATTAGTGCTTCTGGTTCATTTTCCTGTATTCCTTTCCTCATTGCAATGTTAAAGCTCCAAACACCACAGTAAGTCTTTCTAGAGACACGAGTGTCGAGACTACATTTAATATTAAGTGGCTTTCTAAACCAAGAACCCATTCTCTGCGAGTAACTCTTCTGCATATTCAAGCTGACACCAATCAGTATAAAACACTGACAATCACAACACAACTTCATGTAACCACCACCAAGTGTCATCAAGCAAAAATAGTCTTTATTCAAATTTCATGGAAACAGGAATCACTGTACTTTGCAAGACCGGGAAAAATAAAATAAAAAAATTTAATATAAAACAAGGATATTGTCACAATACCAGAATATGGAACTATACTTCTTTTCCCT
>NW_010542005.1:6095-17627 GCF_000687285.1 Phaethon lepturus
TTTTTTCCCCCCCTTTTGACTGTGCTATTCACAACTTTAAGTCCAAAAAATATGAAACAAAAGTAGTATGAAACTTAAGACTTAGCACTTCCACTAAATGGCATACATCAAAGGGCATCAATTCAAGGGCAAAGACTGTTGAAGCCGTCATACCTACCTATCAGTCACCACTGCAATCTCATAAACCCACCAAGGCACAGTGCTCATTCTCTGCAAGGCTCTTCCTGGAAAACAGGGCAATTTTGGTGCTCTAGGAAGAATTATATTTAAAGAGAACCTTTCTACAGGATAGAAAATGAGCTGAACAGCCTTGCACCAGAGAGCACTGCAGGGAGGGAGCTCTGCAGTTAACAATGACAGACATACCATCAGGGTTATTAAAAATATACAGCATCGACATGTTTTCTACTTCAATCACTTGCTCTACAACTACTAAACATGTACAAAAGACTTTTCCAACCATTCCGAGTGTGGCTGCAGCAAGGTTAGGATCTGGAGCGAGACCTTGACCGTGATCGGGAGTGTGACCTAGAGACAGACCTAGATCTAGACTTGGACCGGGACCTAGGCTTTGAAACAGATGTAGACCTGGAACGAGAATCTGATTTGACATTTGGTTTTGACTTGGAAACCGACCTAGACCTGGACCGAGACACCCGGCGTGCGGCTGCAGCCTCACCCTCACCTTTTGTCTCCTTTTTGTCAGGATCTGATTTTAGATGCTCCTTTTCTTTGGAGGCTGACCTGGACCGCTCGTGGCTGCCCTTCCTTTTCTTCTTGCTACTTGGTTTGCTGTCTCGCTTGCTGCGCCTCTTGCTTTTCTCACTCTTGCTGCGGCTCCTGCTTCTACTTCTGCTGTCATCCCTGCTTCTCTTCCTACTTTTCCTTTTGTCCTTGCTGTGGCTCCTGCTCCTGCTCTCATCCCTGCTCTTGCTCCTGCTCCTAGCCTTGCTAATGCTCTTCTCCCTGTCTTTGCTTCTACTCTTCTCCTTGCTCCTACTCCTCATGCTCTCCCTCGTCTCTCCTCTGCCCTTACTCCCACTCCTGCTCCTGCTCTTTTCCTTGCTGCGGCTCCTGCTCTTTGCTTTCTCATCACTGTTATGGAGAGTGCCCTCAGATTTATCTTTACTTTTGTTTCGGGATTTCTCTGCACTCCTGCTGCGGCTCCTACTTTTATCCTCTTTACTTGGAGTCCTGCTTTTCTCTTTTTGGCCTCTGCTACGGCTCTTGCTTCGACTACGGCTCTTGCTTCTGGAACGGGACACAGACCTGAAAGCACAAAGGCAACAGACAGCTCCACTTTAGTGTGGCTTGGATTTGACCAGCACTTAAATACTGTGCAGAACATGGTAGGAACAAGAAAAACAGTGCTCCTACTGCAAATTTAAGATAATGCTTCTCATTTAAGTGAGTAGCCCCCATTTCTGCCAACACAAAGACATACCTGGATCTTGATCTACTCTTGGAGCGACTACTACTGGCACTGCGGCTCCTGCTCTTATGAGAATGCCTGCTTCGAGAGCGAGACCTGGAAGAAAAATCAATCAGCTTAATGTTAGCACGTGCCCACAGAGAGCTTGTGATCCCCTCGTCCCCTGTGGGTAAAACCCCATAGTATTAATGCACCTTTTAAGCAGCCGAATGGTGAGAGCGTTACAGAATAAAGTTACAAACAGAGTACCCTTCTCCCCACTGCTCATCCCCTGCTGCCATGTCTGGAAGTGAGCAGAGTTGCTAATCTGGAAGAAAACAAGCAACCTTATTTAAGACAAGGAGTGAGAATCACTTTCCCAATCAAGTCAGAGTTTGAATACAGTAAGAACAAGGATAAAGCTTTGACTTCAGGCTTTGATTTCATAAGCAAGCTATTCTAGGAAGAGTAGAAGTTTGCCTTTGTCTTGCGACAAGTTCTACCCCAGAATGGAAAAGGGAAAATACTTGTGTGTGCTGAAGCAGTTCTCTCCATCATGCAACGAAAGCAGTGAATATCTAAGAAAGAGGGAACGGGTGGGGGGTTTCCAAGATGAGAAAGAACTGTTAGTCCTGGTGCTTACAGCAGAACACAATGTTCGGAGCCAAAGTGTTAAAAGCACCTTCTGTTTCATTCTGCATGCCCAGCTCCACCTGCCATGCAGCCTTCTCCTGCAAGACAGCAAGGGCTGCCGACTTGACGCAGTTGGGGAAGAACAGTCGCATGCTCTCGGGTGTTTAGCTAGCAGATACACATGTTCACTGAGGAAGACCTCTGAACACAGGCCTCATTTCCCTTGGTTACCTTCAGGTAACTAATAGATTCTCAAACTAGATTTATTGAGAACTCTGAACTCTTCCAAGGAGTTTTGGAACCTGCTGTATATTCATGCGATTGCAGCAAGATTCAGCCTGAGCTGCATTACAAAGAGACATACCTCGAATGGCTTCGGCTTCTGGAGTAAGAGCGGCGCCGTCTCGATCCAGGTCTGTCTTCCACTAATCTAATCTTTCTGCCATTTACTTCTGTCCCGTCCAGCTTTTCAAGGGCTCTTTTCATGTCAGAATAGGATTTGAACTCAATCACACCTTCATTTTTCCTTCCTTTGTGTGCATCTGCATATGTCACTTCCCCTGCCTGACGCATATAATCCTAGAGGAAGAGGACAGAATAACCATTGCCTCGAATCCAGAGCCAGGCTTCCAGGCTGACCCTGCTCACTCCTGTAACGCTGCAACTCCTGCAATGCTGTGCTTAAGCCTCCTCTACTCACACGGATGTCAGAAAGGGTTTTAACCAAACAGCATTTGCAGTGCCAACGCCAAGGTTTCTGAGCAAGCCAAATAACACGCTGTGATTTCACAGAGTTTGTGCAATTAGAACTACTAAGTTGGTGTTGATAGATTGGAGCTGAATGATAATTTAAGGTCTCTCACCTCAAGTCTAGTATCAAACACCCTCTGGACTATGATAGCTTTCAAATTACAAAAGCAATTAAAGAGCTAAAACGCTTGCTCTCTAAATCATGTTTTCAACAGTAACTTGGGAAAGGTGATAAACTTAAAGGTCAAATATGAGGAGGCAAGAAGACTACAGGCAAGCAGACTTCCCTTCTTCCTCCACCTAGGTAACATATCTCATTCTGCTGGAAGAAACCCACACACAAGTAAAAGCTCGATTCATTTTCCCATTTCATGCTTCCTGGCTTCTCTGTTTCGATTACTAAACACCTCCGTTTATCAGGCAGTGCCATTCTGCCTGGCTTCGAGCAAGCCGTCAGACAGGGCCAGCCTTCAGCCACTGCAGGCTTTGGCTGCAACGGAAATGGGGCACGGAACTTTGGTTCGGTCTGTTTTCGACCCAGCTACTCCCATCCTAAGTACACTGAAAATGAAAGCTCTTCAAAAGAAAGCAATGCATCCAGTAGAGGATTAATCATGCCATGCTCTACTTACAATTTTTAATACCAGAAGCAAAGACAAGCTACTGATGGTGTGAAGCATTAACAACAAAAGACATTTGAAGAATCTCAGTACGTACCTGAACTAGTGTTACATATTCAATTACAGACCAGTTTCTACTACGTCAAAGTTTGTTTAGAACAAATTTTACACATCCTTAAAAGAGAACCATAAAAGAAAGCGTTCCTGTAAGAACAAGCGTTTTTAACCAGTGCTGCTACGTTTGATAAGGAAACACTATCTTTTTGCACCTACTGTTGAAACTCTGCTCCCTGTCCTGCCCCCCCATCCCTGATGCAGATAATCACGAATCAACACATCACCTCCAGCATACTCGGAGGTACTGTGGGCTACACAGTGTTACCCAACGCTTCCACTGCCAAGAATCACCTTCCACCCCTTAAGACTTCGAGAAAATATTTGCTTTTGGCAGAGGTTTTGCATGATTGCTCATTCTGGAAGCATCCTTTCCCTGAAATTCTCTTTAACACAGCTTTGCATGGAGTGGAAATTCTTAACAGACACTGTGCAAGAACGATGCTATTGTTTCCAAATAGCTCTAGCACCTTACAAGTTGATGAGTAAAATCCAAAGCAATAAGGGCAAACTCCTCCACCTCTAGTGAATCCTACCACTGGCATGATTAAAGTCTGTTTTGACAGGGCTTAAAGATAAGCTAAATCACATCTGTAAATGATGTTGGTTTATGTTAAGGAAAAGAGTTATTCCTCCACTGCCCAGTGACACCAAGTCCGCAGGTGCAACTCCCAACGTCGCCTTAATGACTTCATACATGCAAACACACTTCCATATTGACTTAATGTGTGTATTACTTCCAAAAATCTACTTGTATGCATAGGAGCACACTACACCAGCTCTCCTTGTTAAAAGGGAAGCTAACTTTTTTACCCTTTGTGCTCTTTAATAGAGAGAGGGTAAAGAAAGGGGCCCCATACCTTAAGATCTTGCCAACTGCAGCGGCTTGACAAATTTTCCACAATCAATCTGTATTCTGTACGGGTAGGAGGACCGTACTTATCTCTTCCGCTTCTTCTATAACCATATCCACCTTTAGGAGGTGACAAGCAGACAGCAGTACTTCAACTAGGGAAATGGAGCGCTCGCCCTACATCCCGGTCGAAAACTGTTCTGCCCCATACGTTCGCAAATGCATCAAAAATTTACCCACCCGCTAGTCTAAATTCGACCCCCCTTGTATAAAATGTTACAAAGATCCAAAGCATTAAAAAAATTTTACTACAAGCACATAATTAAAGCAACGCACATAGTTATAATTACGCTACAATTAACATGCAATTAAATTTATGCTATTTTTAAAGCCGTTTGAAAGAAGAAACTGCATTAAGCCAGTTTACTAATGTTACTTACATTGCTTAAAGGTTTTCTGAATTTCTGACATGAATAAAGCTTTTCAGGCACCTATTTCAGATTAATCTCATCTGTCTCTAACCCTTGGGATCCTCACCACCCAGGTCTAATGGGAAAAGGTTGCGGTCGTCACATGGCTTCCTTTTTGGTCAGCCAAGGGCCACAAAGGTCAAAGAGCCACTCATGGAAAGGTAACCCAAGGTCAGCAAATGGAACGGGCAGTCATCTTAGCCTCAAAGGACTCTTTTAATTAAAACATTGAGGTCTTTGTTAAATCTATGTTAAACATCACATTGCAAATAAACCATTCAAAATAGTTAGAAAAAATGATAATAATAAAAATGGTACAAGAAATTGTGTTTATTAATTTATCAATTAAATAGTTTCATACAACAAGTTAATAAATATTCAGATCAACAGTTACATTTACAGTTACAGAGCACTATTCACAACTTCGTATCATTTTCTTGTAAAATTACTTATTTTTAAAAAAAATGACCAAAAAAACAGTTTTATTTAAAATAAGTCACGGATACAAATGCATGTTAGTGCTTACTGCGTCCAGAACCGTAACTGCTGTCACGACGTGGGCCTCTGGCATGCTCAACGATCACTCTCTCCCCACAAAGATCTTTACCATTTAGCTCATAAACAGCATCATCTGCGTCTCGCAGATCATCAAACTCAACAAAGCCGTACCTAGAGAGAGGGAGAGAAAAAGAATCACTCGGAACTCAACCTGAGGTATCTGCTCAAAAACAACTCATACCCCACAACAGGTTTCTGCAGAGCCCGAAGACTGTGCCTCTCTGCATGCTGTCCTTTAGATGAACATCGGTTGCGACCTCCTGAAGGCTACCTAAGGGGTCAAGGCCATGAGTATCATCCCCACAAGCCCACTAAATATGGTGCTATGCTGCTTTATTCAATAAATTTGCTCAACAGCAGTGAGGCTGAAATGGCATTTGACAGCTATTGCAGTACGTATGTTCCATGGATTAGGGTTTATCCTAATTTTTGAAGAGCCCCAGGTTCACCCCTGATTCTATTAGGAAGCTACCTTAATTCCTGCACTTCAAATGGAAATACTCGTTCATCTCTAAACACAAGTGGTCTGTACACCCTGCATTAAAGGTCCAACAAGAACAAAAAGATATGAAGGGAGGTCAGGAAAAGGGGGTTTGTTTTAATTGGGCTTATTCTACTCTCGGCTGTGGACAGCACTCATGGTTTGGGCAAGAAAAGCAACACGCTCATGCAACAGGACAGATCTTCCACCTGCTGAGCTACTTGCAGCTTCCCATACACTGCTGAGAGCACACTTTATGCCCACTGTATTTCCAACATACTAGCATTTCAGAGACCATGCCAGGTCCAAACCTTGTTAAGGGACTTCAGAAAATCCAACAACAGTAGCCAGGAACAAATTCCCTGGGCAAGCAAAAAGTCCACCTGCAGGCAAGAGGCCTTGCAAGGGCACCACAGGGTGCAGGTCCAGAGGAGAGTAAACTTTTGTGTTTGAGAATGTCTGCGGCACTAGCCTTGCTCAAGATCTGGAAGTCACGAGCAGATCAAGTGCAACAGGAAGGACACGGATTGAAAAAACATGTAACTCTTAATTTCAACATTCAGATGAACATTTTGGCATCGGTTTCCTATCACCAAAAATGAACAATACAGAGACAAAAGCTTGCAGGCTAACTGCTTGCCTGAAAAGTTAAAGCCAGTGTTTTCAGTTTAATCTTCAGAGGTGCCACAGACATCAGTGCCAACGTCGGGCTGCTGCAAGTGCCTAATGCCTCTTGGCTAGAGATCCCAAAAGACGGAGCGTAGGTTTTTAAATAATTTCTTACAGCTGGTGCTCAGGGACAAGCTGGTGACTTGCTTGCAGTGGCTGAGCAAACGCACAGCAGCACTGAAGCAAAACTCCAGCTGCCAATTTCTAACCTGACAAGAGTTAAACACTTATTTAAAAACCGACATTGTGTAAATGCCCGTTATCCCAATGGGCTAGAGGAAGAGGACAAAAAGCATCAGAGTGCTATTTATTGGAGTTGAAATCACTTTTCCTTCAGTTACCTGCCAAGACCAGATCCAGGCTCCAGAGTCAGGCTCCAGGATCCAGCCCCAGGCAGTAGCCGAGGATGCTGCAGCTCCGTGCGCAATTGGGAACCTCTTCTCGGCTGCAACCTTTCCAACTGCCGCAGCCAAACATGTAATCCTGAACTCGGGTCTTAGCAAGCCAAGGGGTGACATTTTTGTGAGTGCTGGTATTTTAAACAATAAAGAAGAAAGCCCTGATACAAAAATGCTAGCCTCTGCTTTTAGGTCACTTCATTTTTAACCTTTCTCACTATGCCCCCAACCACGGCTACAGCTTTGCTGTGTAATGGTACCTGTATTAACAAAATACTTGAAGAACGACTCCAAACACCACAAATAAGGTGGCTGCTTTCTCATGTAAGTGCTGTAGCTTCATGGAAGAAACAAGCGTGATTGATTTATAAGAACTGAAACAATCACAGTCATTATAAAACCATTCAAATTGGAACTTTCTCGCCTTCAATTCCAAAAATAGAGCAAGCAAACGCAACGTTTAAATGAGATCTCACCCTAAAAGCAATTACTTACAAGGTGAAGTGCCTGGTACGCACCAGCACTTTCAAGACAGTAAATGCACAGACATTTGAAGCTAGAATAACGGAGGAACATCGGGATTCGATCAGAGCACAGTATTGAACTTGTTCTTCCCAGAAGTGCACCCAAAAGTGGCTTCGGGGACACTCGGTCACCTGTATCACACACCAGACAAAACACAGCACCTCCAGCAGCTCTTTCTTTAAGACAAAGAAGCAAGCTCATACAAACCTTGAACTTACTGGCTTTTAAAGAATACTAAAAATCATGCCCCCCACGTCACTCAAATGAAAGTAATACTGATCCACCTATTAAATACATATAATATCACACCGTATGATCTAAAAACATGAATAAAACACCTTCAGAAGCTCAGTTTTACACCACAGAAAGCCCAAACTGCTGACACAGCCTTAACTACAGCAATCTGAACCTGCTGTTATATGACAGCAGTGCAAGTAAATCTTCTTTTAAATGTCTACTATTACTACTTCATATGTGGCATAAAACTACTTTCTAAAATCGTCGATGCAATTTACTTCAGCTACTGTGAAGCTACACCATTTTCTGTTCACGCATCAAAAAAGGAACTGCTTGGGATAAGGACATACTCCTGTAGCTTTTTCCAATAGACTAAACCTCATAAAAGGTGGAGTTTCTTTGGTTTTTTAAAGTCAAAGTGAAAGGAAAAATGTCATTTTCTGAAATTGCTTAGTACCTGAAATAAGAGGCAGACCCTCATCTTTCTCCTGCTTTCAGCTGCTCCCCTGCCTGCATCGCTTTCGAAGCCCGCTGGATTCTCCCAGCTGGCTCTGCACCCCCTCTCCACACCAGCCCACCAGGACCAGCATGAAGCCCACCTCTATGGCATTCCCCAGGGGCCAATTTTTACCCCACGACTCATCAACGGCTGCTGCTGGAGCCCAAAAGCACGAGTCCCACGTGCCAAGAAGGGCCTCAAAGCTGCTGTCCCTGCCCTTTGCCCAGGCAGGCTAGAAAGCCATGAAGCTTAGGTGGGTGGCAATCTGTCCGAGCTTGACCTGCGGCCACGGGATCAATTCAGCAGCTGCTTTGCAGGTTCCCAAAAGAGAGAGACCCGCTCAACAGTCACCCCGCTCTCCTCTCAACAAATCCAGTTGACGGTTCGGCAGCTTTCCGAATTTCGTATCCCACAACTGCTTCGTATGGACAGATGCTCTCAAAACGAGCTCTTTGCACCTCCGCCGATCCTCCCGCGAGTCTGGATGCGCAAGGTCAGGGCAAGCAGGCATCGACACGAGCAGCCGCAGAGGAGGAAACACACGAAAAACTCATTCCTGGTTTCAGCTTTGTTTGGAATAAAGAATGCAATGCGTCCAGCCCTAAAAAACATTCCTGAAAGTTAAGTTGTAGATGGCTCATGACCCACTCGGGCTGCTTGCTCGAGCCATACGCTCGCCCACACCGCAGCCAGGAAGGGGAACGGCAGAGATGCGGGCAGCGCTCTGCCTGTCGTTTCCACACGGGCAGCTCAGAGGAGGCTACAGCCAGGAGCAGGGTGTTATCAAGGAAAAACATCTTCAGGCCGCTTGAAACAAAACACTCATTTAAATGAGGCACTGAAGTTACAACCTCAAAACACATTTGCATTCTGATACTTAAACTACTTAAATGTAAAATTTGGTAGCGATTCTTTTAAGTTTCTGCACTAATGACAAACATCACTGGGAATTTCTGGTATTCTAGCACAACTGAACACCTTAAAGTGAAAAGAAATTAAAAATCACACCCTATTCAGTCTTCTATTAGCAAAGGAAAAGAAAAAAAAATCCACAAATACACTGGAAATAAAAATAAATTCATTAGATAGTCACCTTACTGTCATCTAGGTGAATTGGGTATCATTATGTTGTGACATCAATTTGATTTTTTTTTTAATACCAATTGCTCTAATTTAAGTTAATGGGCATTAAATATTTTGGTGGGGAGAGTACAAGGAAATCAAATCACTTCTCTTTGGGCAAATACAGACTTTGAATCCAGCCAGATGAAAGAACTGAAGTTCGAGGCTTTTAGTTTTGATCCATGTGCCTCAATCCGTTGGAGAAGTTACATCCCTCTGTCTTGCAGATATTTTGTGAGGATGAAGCCATGAATTCTCAAAAGCTGGCTGGGGTGATGCAGGGCAGATAAGTACACAGGTAGAACTATTTTTTAAGGTAGCAAGATGGCAGATTGGTTTCCCTATCAATGAAAGCTTGCAGCTCAGAGGTATTACAGCTAGCTTTTAGCATGTTTTTAGAAGATAAAAAAAGCAGGCTGAAAAGTCCAATTTTCTGGTCAGTCAGTACATACAGTACTGCCGTGCACAGCTCTGGTTGTCAATGCAGTTCTGAGTGGGGAAAAAAGAATATGAAAACTGTGAGCATACAATTAGAAACTGCAACTTGGAACGGAGAATCCTACAGAAACCCGATATTTTTTTTCCCCCATCATTCTCCCAGGTAAACATTGCTTTAAGCCGTTGAATTGCAAGCTTAAATTACAATTAGCAGCAAGCGAGACCCAGCTAAGCTTTTAGGACTCCGCTGTATCACATTGCGGTTTCATCCTCTTGCTGAAGCATTTCAGCTTAACTGCTAAAATACTGAACAGTTAATCTTCTGCCAGCTGAGCACCAAAGATAGTCCACAAATTTCCAGAAGAAACTGAAAGAATCTCTCAAGTCAAACACCGTGCGGTAATTTTTTAATCGTTTGCTAAGCACTACTAAAAATATGCCATGGAGAAAGGATCAGAGGGCGAACAAAGCAAACTGCAGAGTACCCTGGCAAAAGTGCAGCACGAGGCTATCCCAAGTAGAGACACACAAAATCTAATAGCTCAAGTAAATTTTTTGTCAAACTGGAATTTATATACAAACCAACAGTAGCTTGTTGAAAGAACTTCAGAATATACAACTAAAAAAGGGAATTCAATTGTTGAGTTAATCCCAGAAATACAGACTGAGCTCTGTCTAACCCACAGCTGAAGCAATTTGCTACAGAAGCGGCGAACAGCAAGGTCAACGACAACTCAATTGCGTTGAGTTTCCTGTATTCCTTCCGTCGTCTGCAGCTTTTGAACTCTGTCTCCCCCAAGTGAGGTTACAAACATGACTCGAGCTCTGGAATAAAGCATATCGCCTACAAGCACCTAAATTTTAGATACAGGCAGGCTGTGCCCTCCTCCCCTCTATACCTGTTACCGTTCATACTTAAGATGCCACAAGTTTGGGCCGCTCAAGCACACCCCTAAGTCGACTCCTGCACCCACACCACGTCCCCGCAGACGACTTCTAAGTGCCGAGCTTGGATCGTAGGGCTGGCCCGTGGTAGATACTTTTCCATAAAAGCGAGAAGACAAGTCCGTCAGCCCCATCAGCCACGTAACTTGGCAGTTCTACATCTGCTAAGAAAAAGTCAAGGTTGTGGGTTTTTTTCTGTTTTGTTTTGTTTTCTCACCGACATCTGTCTATGAAACAGAAATATTTGATTTGGAGGCTTCAAACAGCAACAGGAAAACTGAACGCCTCGCAAAACACTTTCAAGGATATGCCGTGGACCTGGAAAATGGAACACTCAAATATTTCAGTTATAGGCAATCTTCAATACCACCTGAAGCTGTGTTGGTTAGAACACTGACACGTGCACGCTTGTTTGTTTTAATAATGGCTTTCATTCATCTTATAAACCTGTTATATGTCCACCTACCAGTACAACCAGCATTAAAGATTAATGAGCTTTTTTTTTATGCTCAAGGACTAACTTTTACAAGAGAGTCTTCACCTCCATTTCTAGAGCAAAAATAATAATTGGCTCTCCTAGCTAGTAATGATAAAATCCATATTCCACTCAGTCTTCCTAAGCAAGACTTCAAGTTGGGTTTCTTGGTAAAAAAGTAGATGCAAACACTCATGAGGTTTTAAGCGTTGGGGAAAAAACCAAAACAAACCAAAACCACCCAAACCATCAAAAACAGCAATTTGTTTTCTCTTGGAAAACCCACACTGTGTGTCCTGGGCAAGAGCCCTGGCGGGGCGGGATCCAGCCCCTC
>NW_010542006.1:0-210 GCF_000687285.1 Phaethon lepturus
GTTACCGGCTCCGGCGGCCCCAGGGAGCACGGAGCAACGCTCCGGGCAGGGCATCCAGCCGGGACAAGCAGGACTGACCCGTCTCCCTGCAGAGCCCACCGGGCCCAGCAAGTGCTCACCACGGGTGTTTTTCTTCCCACCTCAGCTCCCAGCAGCACGTGAGGAAGAGGAGAGCGGCAGCTCCCGGCCAGGCAGGCGCCCCCCCACCGG
>NW_010542006.1:241-4429 GCF_000687285.1 Phaethon lepturus
GCTGAAAGCAAACCAACAATCTCGGTGAATAAATACAGCCTCTGGAGTCGGCGTTTCGGAGGAAATCACAATTTCAAACTCCTCTCCTGTTCGCCCTCCGGGCTGAGCATCCGACACCACCAGCAGCACCGAGCGCCTGTGCCGTGCCCCGGCAGCCCCGGTGCTCGGCACTCCGTGGCACAGCCCTGCCACCGCCCCCCCCCAGACCCCAGCATCACTGTTTAACGACAAAACCACAACCCAGCCCCTGACCCGTGCCGGCACGCCAGCAGAGGCGGAGAAGTAGGACAGCGAGCCTCTTTGCCAGCGTTATTTTTCCCCCTGGTCCCTACAGAAATCAGGTTTGGTCTCCAGCCAGACCCAGGGAAGGGACATCTGCTCCAGTATAAGAAGAAAAGCAAAATACTCCTTAGCCCCTGTTTTGGATGATAGAGACAGCCAGAGGGGCCACAAAACCAAAATTCCCCTCTAAAAGAAACTGAAGTCCTTCAGGCTCCTAGGGATGGGACCTGGAAAAGCCATAACACCCCACAGTTCAAGGCTTTTTCTTTTTTTTAACCCATACTGTGATTTCTAGCTAGCAAGACAGCACTGCACACAGGCAAGGCTGATGAAAACAAGGCAAAAGGCAAGCAAATCCATGAAATGACACACGTGGAAAGTACCACAGGGCTGATTAGCTTTTTGTGAAGCTATCTACAAATTCCAGGAGCTGCACTTCTAGACCCAGTGAAATTGTGGAAAAATGGATCCTAAAATCACGACGCAGTTACACAGGGGAATTCTATAGTAAGCAATTTCCTTGAGAGGTGGCTAAAGTGGTTTTCCTGTGATCTCCTCTGCAAGGCTGCGGCGTTAACCCGCAAGGACGCAGCCTCCCATAGCTTTACTCTGCTGAGAAAGCAGAGAGACCCCCGCCGATCCCCCCAGGCCTGGGGCATGTGCTGGGCAAGGTCCAGTGCAACGCTGCTTAGTAGCGGGAGCCTGCTCCGGTTTGCTGCTCCGAGGGACGAAGGTGATGGCAGAGCATCCCAGCGGCTTTCCACCCCTGCCCAGCCCTCCTCCAGCATCCCCCGGTGTATGTGCCTCATTTTTCTACTAAAAAAAGGCAGAAGCCCGTTTTGCTGCCTCCAAGCAGCAAAAGGACTGAGCACCCATAGCCTTTGAACGTAGAGGCACCCTGCGAGCCCGCCGCGCCCCCGGGGAGGGCGGGAGGCAGAGCCCGACAGCGCTGGGAACAGCATCCGTCCCTCGCCGCCTCCCGAAGTGAATCAGCAGCGTTTTACTATACCAAGGCCCCAATCATCATTCAATTAAAAGCCAAGGAAGGTCCTTAATCCTTTCTATTATAGGTAAGTAATAGCTGGTTCTTTGCGGAGGAGCAGGAAAGGGAGGCACCTTAGGGTCCCGGCCATCGGGGATGCGGTGACAGAGCACGTCTGCCCGGCATTGCGGCTGGTGCTGGGAAGAGCATTGGGATACTGGGGCTGTGGCTCCCCAAGTGACCCAGAGAGCCCCCGATTTAGCAGCTATGGTGGTAAACAGGGGATGCCGCGGGGTAGGTCCTGCAGAGCACGGGTACTGGTGCTCCCCGCAGCACCTCCCACCCTTATCCCCCAGTAAGATCCAGATGGTGGATCAACAAATCCTAGAAATCAAACGCAAGAAACGAGGTGCGGGGCGGGTGGCTGGCGCCAGGCAGGAGAAATCACCTCTCCTGCTCCACGCCATTATGCCCGGGCAACGGGCGCTGTAGCCAAGTCCCTATCCCATTGATAGGCCAGAAAGAGCCAAGAAAGGGTCTTTTTTCAGTCTGAACTTCCCAGGTGGTTCCATCCTGCCTAATCCCCCTGCCGAAGCAGCAAGATCCAGACACTGCCATTTCCTTTAGGAAAAGGAAAACCAAATCCTTGTGGCAAGGCCAACCCCTTGTCATGACTCTCCCGTTTCTACCCCCAGCCTGGGTTTCATGGTCCAGCTGCCCACACAGAACCCCCAGAGGGACCCTGGGATGGAGCGAGCAGGAGGGGGACCCCAACGCTGGCAGCGCGGTGCCTTTGCCTGGGATGCAAAGCCAGACTTTCCGCTCACAACGAAGTAACCATCGAAGCACGTTTCCCCATCACAAGCCACCCAATTTGCCTCCCGCGGAGCAAGGCCATTCTGCAAATCTCCAGGCGTTATTGGAACTGGGGTATAAAAACATTCCCGGTGCAATGATGCCAAAATTGATGCTGAAATTAGGCTGGGAACAGAACTGTCACCGTTTCTTCTAGCCCATAAACTAAAACGTACATATACGGCCAATCACCCGCAACGGTATCAAGCTTTGTGATCGCCTGTAGCTTTTTTTCCTGCTTCCAGCTTTGCCACCAAGTCGCTCCCTGCGTAACCCAAGGGCTCGGGCATCGGCAACTTCATAGCGGCTGCAAACCACAGGAACCCAGCCCGGCTTCTTCAGCACCCACAGGTGTTTCCAGCATGAATACCAAAGGTCTCGGCTCCCCGTCAGACACCAAAACGCTGCCCCTGCCCCAGAGAGGGGGTCCAAGCCCAGCCCCGGGGCTTCCCAAGGCTGCCACGGGGACGCAGGCACATCCACCGCCTGGTCCACGGGGAGAGTGGGTACGCAGTGCCCACAAACCACGTCCACTTGGTTGGTCGAGGAGGAGGAGGAGGGAAGGAAGGATGCCTCCCCGCTCCCCAGGGACAGCCCTCAAGCAGACTTGCTGCAGCCCAAACCCACAAGGTTTTGCTCTCTATAAGAGATTGCACAATCAGCCCAGAGGTGGGGGCCAAGCCTTTAAACCTCCCCTTGCCCAGACACAGGTGTAACACACGCCTCTCTATTCCCCATCTCCTGCCCAAATTAGAAGGACTGACCCCATCTCCATCACGAAAGAAATTCAGGATGTCACAGGTTTCCAGCTCACAGAAATACCGTCCCCGGCTCCCCAGCTCCATCCCCAGCTGCCCAAAGGGACCCCGGAGCAGCGCTACTCACATTGTACAGGACTGTGGTCCACCCTTCCATGGTGATGCACTGGAAGACGGTCAACACAGCGAAGAGGATGTTGTCGAACTGCGTGATCCCGTCGTTGGGACCGATCCACTCCCGGCATTCGTAGCCTGGGGGGCAACCCTGCGCCCCGCATGGATGGGGGGGGTCTAGCTCCTCTAGTTCACCTGCGAGCACACAGCAGAGAGCCGAAGGAGGCAGAGGTAAGAGAGGCAGGGGACGGGCGAGGGGAAGAGCCTGAACGCAGGTGGGCTTGGGGCAGAGCAGGGGACCCCGCTGGGACCAGCCCCGGCTGCACCCGTAGGAAACTGGGACATCCTGAATGCGACCGGGTGATGCCTGGTGTGCACGAAGCAAAACACAGGATCTTCGCAGCCCCGGGCTTCCTACACGGGCTCATCCCGGCTCTTTTCCACCCGAGGGATGCAAAGGGGGTGCAGAGCCCTTCTCCCCACCTGAATTGTTTGTGTAGCAGGCTCGGTGCAGCTTCCCGCTGTAGAACTCCAGGCCGATGATGGCAAACATGAGGATAGCAAAAAAGAGCAGCAGGCCGATCTGGAGGAGAGGCACCATGGCCTTCATGATGGATTTCAGCACGATCTGCAGGCCTGGGAGAGGAAAGAAAGAGCACAGCTCAGCACGGTAACGCAAACCCCCCGCCTGGGGCACGTCCACCCCACCTCTGGCAAGAGGAGGACAGCGGGCAGAGAGGACGGACGGTCATCAGACCGACGCAAGAGGCCAGCGTGGCCTGAAGGATCTCTTCGGGCAGGCGAGGACCACGGAGGAAAGCACCGTCCCAGGAAGCAGGGAGGGCCAGCCTGCAGAGCAAGGCTCCAGGAGGGCTGGTTTCTGGATCTGGTCCCTCCTCTGGTGTCTTGCCTGTCCTTGTCCCACCTGGACTTGACGGGACATGGCCCGTGCAGCTCCGTCCCCCTCGTTGCCCCCCAGGCACGGATCCAGCACACCGCCCAGCCAGTGCCCAGGGCAGGAGGGACGGGAGGACCGGTGCTGGCAGCAGCCTAGTTTCTTTATTTATCCCCGTGCCAGCAGATGAAACCTTGCAAAAAAACCCAAAATCTCCCCCGAATAAACCTCAGTCCTGAAAGGATCCACCCACTGCCTTCTGGCCAGGGAAGCGGAGCCGCCGGCGGGCCCCGGGAAGCAGC
>NW_010542006.1:4452-6127 GCF_000687285.1 Phaethon lepturus
CTGGCGGGGGGAAAATGCCGGCGGGGCACCCCAGACGCTGCCATCCTAGAGTGCCCTCCCCTGCGGGTTACCCAAGCGGTGGCTGGGAAGATGGCACGTATGATCCCTGCTCCGTGGGGAGGTGTGTCTCCCTCTTCCTTGATGGCACCCTACGTCTCCGAGGTGCTACGTGGGCTCCTCTCACTCTGAAGGACATCAGGGACAGATGCGGACACCCTGGGAGGAGGACCAGGAGCATCCAACTTACTGGGAATGCCCGAGACGAGCTTCAGAGGTCTGAGCACGCGCACGGCCCGCAGCGTCCGCAGGTCCACGTGGGTGTTGAAGTGCGTCCCAGCAGTGGCGAGGATGCTGCGGGCAGACAGGGAGAGGGCAGAGTTACCCCAGGCAAAGCCCTCAGCCACGCCGGTGCCAGGAGCCACGTTCTCCAGCCAGGCTGGGGGAAGCCACAGGGAAGACCGCGTCCCTGGGCAGGTACAGAGGTTCAACGCCTCGCAAAGCCCACAGGCCAGCGAGCCCCATCTGATGCTGGCACCAAAGCTCTTTGGCTACTCCATTCAGCCGAAGCCGCCCAGGAGCCACCCAGCTCGGGCAGCCCCCCATCGATGCCCGCCCCACGCCAGGATTGCTGGGGACAGCCCCACACCGCAGTGCTGGCCGTCACCCGTGCCCTGCGATCGCGCTCTGGGGTCTCAACGCTGCCGACACCGCGCTCATCGTGGCTGAGTGGGTGTAACCTGCCTTCCGGGGCAGGTGGCACGTAGACCAGAGATGGTGCCCCAGCCATGGGGGTCGCTCCCCTGATGGCCACCCACACTCCCCTGATGGCCACCCACGCTCTCCTGGCAGCGTCTCCAGCCATCAGCTCGCTCTGGCTTTTTCCACACATGGAGCTTCCTTTAGAGTCCCACCTCTGGGATTACCGAGAAGGAGCCAAGAACCTCATACACATTCAAAAATCTATAGTAATGAGAGTTTGATGACCTTGGCAGGCACGGGAAGGACTCCAGAGATTTTCTTTTAAAACACAAAGATTTTTTTCAAGCCCATCTCTGGAAAACAAATGGGGGTAGAACGGGGCCGGTGCACACAGAGTCCAGCAGTGGAGATACGCGGGGCACCTGTAGCTGCTGGTGGGACGGGGATGGTGCAGCTCGGGCAGCAGAGCCGCAGGAGCACCGATGGCAATGCCGGAGCTCGTGGCCTCCTCCCCAGGCTGGGCTGGCTCCCCGGGGCGCTGGGTGAGGAGGAGGAGGGTGGGCTGCAGCGGAGGAGCAGGGGATGGGAGAGGAGGGGACAGGGAGGAGAGCGGGACACAGGGAGGCAGCAACCTCGGGGCTGTTTGCAGCAATCCCAAAACCGAGGGAAATTAGGTCATTGTTCCACTAATTCATCTAATTACAGGCCAAAGCAGCTCTCTGGCGCGCTGAGCAATTAGCACCCTTTCCCTCAAAAAAAATACCACCCTGCCCCTCCAGGAAGGCGGCTGGGTTCCCTAGGATACCCCAGCAGCCGAAACGCTCTCACATCAGCAAACCAGGTTGCTCCAACTCCTTTTCCGAAGCCTCCTCTTCCTCCCTGCCCCAGCGCAAGGGGTCAGCTGTGAAGCCCGGCCCCCGCAGCCGTTGGGATGCGTCGCCCCAGCATCACCCGCAGCCCCCACAGCGGATCAGGC
>NW_010542006.1:6329-6542 GCF_000687285.1 Phaethon lepturus
CACGGCCTCTCAGCAGCACGTGGGAGAGAGAAGAGCACGGGCTCTTTCACCTTTCTCGCAACCAGCCAGCCAGAGCAGGGTAACCCAGCGCTCCCCAAAACACCGGCGCAGAGGACGCACCGTGCCCAACGGCACGCCGGAGACCCCGAGACCCTCCTTCAGACCCTCCTCAGCTTTTGCTGCTCCTGTCCTGATGCCTGGTGTCTAACCAGC
>NW_010542007.1:0-13735 GCF_000687285.1 Phaethon lepturus
CACCGGCTGGTTGTGAACACGCGGAAGATCAACGGTTGAAGCGACGCAGTGGTTTATCGCAATGTTCTCTGTGCAAGTCCTTTTGCAACAGCAGTGATGAAACGGGCATAGAGCCGCTGCCAAGGAGGTAGATGTTAGTACTCGGGGGGACAGGGGGAAGAAAATTCCCTTTTCTTTCCCATTCCCCTCCACTGGGTTGGCATCTTGGGGTTTGGTTGCCGGTGGCTTCCCTGGTGTCCCGTAAATGTTTCACTTGTTTTGCAGCCTCTCCTTCCTCTGAGCAGTCTGTACCTGCCCGCAGGAGCACAGCCACATGCTAAGACCTACCCCCTGCCATGCCAGCATGCTCCAAAGCAGATGTGGGGTGTGGGAGCCTTAGGGATGGCCTGGCAGTTGCATAACACCCCCCTTTTTTTTTTTTTTACCTGAAGCAAGCCCCAAAGTTGCGCGTTGACAGGTTGCAGGAGGAAGGACTCATGTCGCAAGGTGTGCAGCCGAGGCACGACCTCTGCTGCGGGTTGTCACGAGCTGGGTGCGCCATTGATTTAGGATAAAACGTGACTCTTAATTTTGGACTTTTCCTAGTGAAATAGCTGGACTTTGTGCTGTTTTATGGTCAAGCAAACTTAGGATGATGTTTCTGGCCATGTCCCAGCTGATTAAAGTTCAGGGCCTGGCTAGCGAGGCTGATTACCTCGGATGCTGCCTATTTTAATTAATACTGCAGTGCTTGCCATGCAAGCTAGTTTGAAGCAATGGTGGAGAAGCAAGTTGGAGTCACTGCCAAGGACTTGGATGGTCTCAGATATCAGAGAAAACCTGTCTCCCCTTCAGTTTGCGCTGGGAGGACGCAGCTGCCGTTTGTAACGGATAGTTTTGTGTTTGGCTGTTGGAGCTATCGCTGTTAACAGAGGGACCAACATAATCTCCAAAAGCAGAGCTGCAGACTGCCTTCCTTGCATGACAGGGATGTGTGGGAGATGCCACTGACTTCGGGGTTCAGTTGTGCTGGACAAATCTCTCCTGCTTAACTGTGGCGTAAATCTGTGGTGCTGTTGGCTTGATACCGGTACTTGGCATCCTCCTTCGCACCCATCCCTTAACAGCACCAGCACAGCAGCTCCTTATGCTGCCTGCAGCAGATACAAGACCTGGGGCTGGGTGGAGGCATTAGGAGAGGAGAACTTTTTTTTTCTCTTTATTTTTTTGAATTAAAGGCAGGTTGATATGTTTACTCATAGCACTTGTCCCCAGGCAGCTGCAGGAGCAGAGCTTCCCCGGTACGCTGAGATGACCAACCTCGGGCTGTGGTGCCGTCACGGCTCGGAGGAGCAGGGCTGGCACAGGGCTTGGGGCTTTAGAGCTGTAAGCTGCTTGGGGAGAGCTGGCTTTGCGTTTATACAACACCTCCGAAGGCAGGCCCTGTTAGCGCCTCCATTAGAAATGAGAAGATGGGCCAGAGCTGTAGGTCCTGCTGCCCCAGAGGGCTGAGGATTAATAAGAGGAAACTTTGGGCTTTTCACGGTATTTATCTCCTGCTCTTTGCCCCCGTAAATCCTAGTCTTGGAAATTTATGTTGGACCAGCCAACCTGTGTGGTGCTGCTGACAGCCACTCGATGTGCATTGCCTTGTTGGCATCTCCAACGTTGAGCAGCATCCCTCGGTCCCTGGGTTATCAGGGACAATGGTCTGGTTGCTGCTGTCTGTGCTTGTGGAGTCCATATGTGGGTCCTCAGCTGTCCTGTGTCTCAGTGCCTTGGTTTTATTTGCTGGCGTTTTGGTAAACAACCTGGAATGTTGTGGGGTTGTTTTTTTTTTTTTTTTGCATGGAGTACTGCTCTTCAGTGCTGTGAGCTGGACCTGCCCCTTGCTACATTGACCTTGTGCTCTGCTTCTTGCCAACACTTGCTCTGTCCCTGTTTTTAAAAGTAGACTTTTTTTTTTGGCTGATTTTTCCCTTGTTCTGTCTGGGGTTGGAGCTGCGGAGGGAGAGGTGGGAGCTGTGGTGAGGGAGAGGTTGTGACAGCTCCAGTTCAGACTGGCTTAAACTGTTTTTTCTGGGAAACTCACTCAGCCCAAAGTCTTGCACTACCTAAGGGAGGGTGCCTCACCTCTCATCACTGATAAATGCCTTCAAAGTTTATTGCCAGCGATGGGCTGGGACCCTCTTCCCACTTCATTACAATGGAATGGCTGATGCTGAGGCTTTTACCATCCCTTTAGGGCATCAAGCTGCTCCAAGAAGCTGTCCCACCCTGTAGAAATGAGGGCAAAGAGAAGAAACTGCCTCTTCCCAAGTCAAAACAAGTCTCTTGGGAACACTGGTACTGCCTGTGTCCTGCCAGCCTCTGTGCAGCTTTGCTTGCCCCTTCCTCGGCTGGCCACGCTTGGCTCTGCCTGCTGGGCCGGTGAAACGGAGAAACCTGGGGAGCTACTGGGTTTCTGCCGGCAATGTTGCAGGCGTACAGCTGCGATCTGTTGCTTTCTCCATCTTTTGCAGAGTCACGGTGGTTAGTGAGGGCTGGGATATAAGCCGTGTGTCCTGGGTTTTGGAGAACTCGTGGGGTTTTTAAGCTTTTAACCTGCAGAAACAAGGGAAATCAGTAATCCTAGGGGACTGTGACCTGCCCTGAGCTCTACCTTTCCAGGTGAGCTTGCATGCCAGTAAGATTTTATCTGGTTGAAATGCTGCAGGTGTGGCTTTTTCCACAGCCGCTGAACTCTGGATTTGCTGCCTATGGAGAAAGAGCTCTAGACCTGACTAATGTCCAAGAGATAACACACAACAGCGCTATGCCTGCATCTCTGGCTGGTTTGAAATCTTTCTCATATGAAGTCTCGGTAGTGATATTGGGCCTCCTTAAGTGAATTTAAGGTTTGGATCCCATCCAAAGGAAGGGAAGTAGATTGAAAATTGGAAGTGTGCAAGAGGCTACAGGTAGTTCTCAGTGGGTGGGAGACTGAGCTGATAATAAACAGAGGCTTGCATCACAGAGCATCCTCTTGAGGAGGTAACACGGTTGCACCTGTCCAACCTCAGCATGCAGCGTGTTTAGAAGCTTGTCTGTGTTATGGATGAGACGGTAGCGATCCTTCTTAAACCAGACCATAAGCAGAGAAAGTTCAGGGCTAAGCTGTGGTTAAAACATGATCCTCTTCAGCATACGCTGCCAGGCTCACCCATCTTTCAAGCATGTTGCTGGACTCTTATATAGGCAGTTGTATCCTCTGTTTTGGAGGGTGGTTTTTATTATACTCTAGAAACTGCTGCTGTGCTCTTTGCTTTGGCCGCTGGTGTATCCGTACTGCTTACTAACAATACCATTGGCAGCAAACCCATGCTTTTACTGTGTGGCTTCCTTGGGAGATGTTATCTTGAGATTGTTTCAGCTTCTGCCTCTGTGGTATTGTCTGAAACTCCCAGCTTTCCGGCAGGAGAGGATGCACGGAATGCCAGCAGTAAGTGTGCATTGAACACCCTCAGAGTCAGACCGAGGTGGTATTTAGCAAGCCTGTGCCCTTTAATGAGGGGGTGAGTGGCTTAAAATCCTTTAGCTCCAGACAGCGGTCGTGCCGTTGCTGGCTCAGTGTGTTCCCTTCCTTGCCTGCAGTGTGCTAAGACGTTGTGTGTCAGCATGCATTTCTGGGCAAGGTTCCTCTTGCATGTGTTTATAATGTCGAGTCTACTGGGAGAAGCAGACAGCCCTTGTGCTGACCCCCAGTAACAGCTCTCCCGTGTCTCTCTTTGATTTGCAGAATAATCAAGTTCTTGGGATCGGAAGCGGTTCTACGATTGTCCACGCGGTGCATCGATTAGGTAGGATGCTCCCCTTCATGTCCCTCCTGTTGCAGAGAGTCCCCTTGTCTGGCTGCCCCAACTACTTGAAAAACATGCTAAATCTCTGGATGCTGACTTAGAGTTGGTGCGATAGGTCTGTTCACCAACTGCTGTGTCCTCCTTGAAGCTGTAGGTTAAAACTGGGTCTTGTGCTCTGAATTTATTGCATAGAGTGTCCTGAGGAGGTAATGATTTGCCACCTGTTTTCCCCATACAGCCAGGCAGAGCACTTTACTGGCACCCACCACAAACTGGAGCTAAACCCCTCTGTTTTGTTCCAGCTCTGCTCTGTCCTAACTTGCTTTGTGGCTTTGGGCCATGCAGCTGTTCTGCTTCCGTTAAGTTAACCCATTTGTATGCAGCTGACGCTGCTTGCTCGCTTCCACGTTATTCACATCAAGGGTCCTGCTGAGGTGTAATGAAAATGAGCAATGTGAAATCCTGCTGCATTTTTTTTTTTTTACACCCTACAGCTAGGTTTATCTGCTTGCCCCAGGTACAAGTTTGCTCAAGGTGTGATTCAGAAAATATCAGCAAAATATTCAAGTGAGGCAAGTGCATTTTTGCAAAGTGAGCGTGGGGGTAATTTATCCTCACGCTTCATTACAGAGGAGGTTTAAAGTTTCCTTTGCAGGGCGCTCAGCCCTAGGGCAGATCTGCTTGTGGAGGTGCTGTACCTCGTCCTGCTCTGCTGTCCTTGGATGCAAAGCAGAGCAGCTGTGTGTGATGGCTTGTGAGTGCAGTGTCAGCCCTGTTTGTTCTTGGGGATCTTGCTCAGACACAGAGGGGAACTCTCATTTGGAAGCAGAGTTCAGTGTGTCCCACCTGACTGGCTGTGCGTGGCTGGGAAGTCCCCTTGTGACCTCCAGCTCCTTTGGGCAGAGCTGTCCCCAGCCCACCACGGGCGAGCGGGGCTGAGGTCTGAGCGCAGTGCGGTGCTTCGCTTCATAGGGAAACAGCAGAGATCACACTGTGCCTGCCCCTTGGCACCCACCTCACCCCACGCTGTGTGCGCAACACACATTTGTCTGGGAGCTGGTTTGGGAGCTGCGGTTCAGCTTTCTGGGTTTGGCTCAGTATTGCAGCCTCTCCTGACTCTAACACAGAACCAGTCTCTGAATAAATGGGTATCATATTTGAAGTAGAGTGCCTGTTCCAGGCTGCAAAGTCTGACTTTTCGTGTCTACTGAGTGCGTTAGCACTGGGGTGTGGGTTGTAACAACATACAACCTGATGTATTGCATCTTCAATCCATCAGCAGCCCCGTTACCTTGAAGCGTGTAGCCTGTGTGCTTGCTGTAGTGTGAGAGCTGTTGCTGACTCTTGGGCTGTTGGCTCATGCCTAAGCATTGTAATTACTAAAATAACATTTTGTCCATAATGATATCTTAGTAATAGATTTTAGTCATCTGAGGTTAACCTGAGGGAGGAAATCCTTCCTTCCTTCCATTTAATGGAATACCGTATTTTATTAATCCTTTCCCTGCCATATACTTAAATGTTCTACAATAAATGAATATGTTGTCCCCAAGGCAACAAGCCAGAAAACCTTTCAGACAGCTGCTGGAGCTCTCTGTTTACAAGGAGTGCAGCAAAAATCTGTCTGATGGTGTGAGAGAGGGGAGTGGGGCTGATTTCCCAGGTGACGATTTGCTGATGAGGCTCCTCTGCTGCTGGAGACACAAAGGTTAATGGCTTGTGGTGTCTTGGGCTGAGCCAGGGTGGGTGTTTAAATGTTTATGACTGTAGAAATTGAGCCTTGGCCTGTGCAGGGTGGCACCTGTTTGTTTCTTGAGCATGACAGAGTTATTTGTAAGCCAAACAAGTAATCGCAGTGAATCAAAGGGGCTGCTATGAACTGAGATTTCTTAAAGTGAAAGCTGGTGTTTTTTCTTTCTGCAACAAACAAACTGAGGCTTCTGTTTCTTTTTCCTACAGCTGAGCGAGTTAAACAGGAGAACCTGACTATTGTCTGCATCCCTACATCTTTTCAGGTAAGTGCTTTCCTCCTTTGCTTTCTGCTACCCCAAAAACTCAGCAGGGGATTGTCCCTTTGGCTGCGGAGGTAACCACACCGCTGTCTGGATGGGCTCACTGTGGTTGAGTTCATGGGAATCGCCGGTGAAAGCAGTCGTGATGCCACCTGCAGGTGGACCTCATGAAGCCGTGTTACCCTGACCTGAGCTGCAGGGATGCCGTGGTGCTAGGAGGTGTGTTTTGAACCAGTGCGGTAACGCTGCTTATGTCAGTGTTGATGTGTGGCTTGCTCTGGATCCTGCTTGCAGAAAAATGGTGTTTAGTGGTGAACCAGACTCATAATGCAAAACTTGTTGGAGACACTTAGTCTCCTTTGATTCTGTATCAAGCCCTGAAAGCTGTAAAAATCACTCTGCAAGCAATAATAGCAAGCTCATGTGTTTTCAGGAGGAACTTGAAATGCATCAACTGGATTTTTCTAAGAAATTGCAGAAGAGAAATCAGCTTAATCTTTCCTTTGCTGCGCAGCTTTTGCAGGGATTGGTTCATACCAAGCTAGCTGTTGAGAGGTTTGCAGGGAAAGGGAGAATGTGGCTTGGTAGTGAAATGCAGAACTGCTGGGAAAGCTTCTGAGCTGCTTCCATGCCTTCAGGCAACTGGTTTGGTCTCTTTGCCACTATTCCCTGAGGTTGGAATGCGCTGCAGAGGAGCAGCTATCACCTTGTCCCCTTTAGGTAGGGAGAGGTGACATGACGGGGAGTACCTGCAGAGTTTTTGAGTCTGGGTGGCAATGCCCTGCTCTAGGAATTGAGCGTGTGTCCTTCTCATGGTCCTGGTGTGGACCTCGGGATTGTACTCTTGTCACAACACTTTCACTGTGAGGACAATCCAGCAGTGAGGCAGGCTGTGCAGAGTCTGTCCTTGAAGGTTTTCAAGACCTGAGTGGGTAAAGCCCTGAGCAACCTGGTGGCTGACCCTGCTTTGACCTGGAGGTTGGATAGAGACCAACCTGAATTATCCTAAAATCATCAAAACCTAACATCCTCTTACCCTGCAGATGCTCTTTAAGTGTGAGTGTAGGGCGATGTGAGACTCTCTCTTCCCAGCCGTTGCAAAAAAACAGTGGCCAACTGGTGTATAATACAAACTGCTGAAAAGGGCAAAAAGTAAAAACTAGATTTTTTTCTTTTTTAACCTATATCAGTACTTCTGGTGCATATATGGACTGTGGTGAGTGTCTTTGATCTGTCTGAAGTGATCGCCATCCTGAGATACCATGTCCCATTTGAGCATAGGAAAGGTACTCTGAGTTCAGTCATTAGGTCTTAACAGAAAATATTGATAAAGCTGTCGTAGTGAGTGTGGGCTGGAGCCTGTCCTGCCTTGAAATGTTGAGATAGTTCATGTAACACTACAGAGTTTCTTACCAGTAAAACAAAAAGGTTGCTGTTAAAGGAAAGAGGTAGACTGTATACCTGCACAAGCCAAAATCCCCTAGACATGGGACTGCCTCGTATCTTTTACAGTCTCTTAGACCTCAACCAATTCCGATTGAAGATTCCCAGGTCAGCAAAACAGCATCTCATTTTTGCTACGTACAGGTGTAAATGGCTGCCTGAGGTCACTGGCAAGGAAGAATTGGTTTCAGTGGGCTTTTATTCTCCTCCCTTCCCTGTTGTCAGGTTGGGTTATTCCATCACCATCAGTAAAGCTAGAGCCAGGGTAAGTATCTGTCCCTTGGCTTTTGCATTGTTTCTTTTCACCTGGACGTGTGCAGAGAGCACAGAGTGAGACCATTCTTGGCAGGTGCTGCACAGTTACCAATGCTTTCCTCCCAGTTGTGGGAGCTCTGCTTTTGATTCACCTTGCAAGCAGAGAGCCTGGAGAGAGCTACCTTGTTTCCACACTGCTGACTCTAAGCCTGTTCAGGATCTGGCCTGCATGTGCAGCACTGTGTTTTTTCAATGCTTTCAATTCCCAGATCCCCACTGATTTTTATTCTTTTAATTTAGTGAGCCTTTAGGGCAATCCTAGTGCACAGATCAAGAGCCTACAGCCCATGGATGTTAAAACTGCATGCTATGAAACACCATGATAAATGATTCAAATAATATCTCGTTGCCAGGAGTACCACCTAGTAGTTCTTCTTAAGGTCTCTGGGATGCCCATACATGCACTTGTATGTATATGATGCACTTTGTTAGTGTTAGTGGATAAAATTCAGGGGAATAAGTTGATCCAGGCCATCGTGCTGGGGTTTCATGGACTAGCTACAGCGTGGTAAGAAGTTCAGGTCTGAGCGGAGTCCATGCAAGGAGGGAGTCTCACTGAGGTGATGGTTTCTACCACAGAAAATTCCACCAATTCAAGGTTCTCTAAGCCTGAACTTCCATTTAAACTGACTGACCAAGCGGAGGGTAACTCCAGGTGCTCTGTGTTGTATTGCCACTAGAGGGATATACACAGCTACTTCGGTGGCTCTGATCTACTTTTATTGAACAGCTGTTTTGGGAGGCTTGCCGCTCTTTTTCCATGAGTTGTGCTTTTCTTTTTTGCTTTTATTTTGTTTCTTTCCAATATGAAAAATATTTTCAGTGTTAGTCCTGTATTGTGATGGTGTAAACATTTAATTTTCTTGCTCCCATTTGTCAGCTGAAGGAAACCAGGGTAGCTGGATGGGTGTGAAGGAGAATGATGTCCAAACTGAAACAACACAGGGCTCAAAAATCCCACAACTGCTCTGATGCTTAGATACAAGTGATTTCCACCAACCTGATGGGGCCTTCTGCTTTTTAATACAGAGATACCTGAACCCAGGAGTCCTGTTGCACCATCTGAGCATTTGAGTTCAGATCAGCAACAGGGTTTTCTTTTGATTAAAAAAAAAAAAAAATCTGATCTAGAAGAATGATTTTCTCCTTGCCATGCGTTCCTGCTGCTGGCTGCAGCCTGTCTGCCAGCTCAGGCTGGAGCTCTTGCAGGGAGACTCCGTCCTTGCTGCAGCCGGGGGAATGATGCCGCCAGTTTGTCTTCCTTTCCTGCCGCTGGTAAATGGTTTTGCTCTCTTCTTGATGCACAGGCCCGTCAGCTCATCCTGCAGAACGGCTTAACGTTAAGTGACTTGGACCGACACCCAGAGGTGAGTGGGACCACGGAGGTGAGATCTCACCTGACCTTTCTCTGCCTGGTCCTTCATAAAGTATCAGGCTCCTTTGTCCTCCCCTGAGACTGAAAATTTAGGCAGCCACTCTGCTGAACATGAGCTAGAACTAGCCTTGTTTATTCCCACACACCCCCACCTTAGTCTTGTCTTCATGCTTGTTCCTGTAGATGGCAAGTAGGCTGCTGAGTTGTGTTTCCTCCAGGTGTTTGGCACTTCTTCCAGGATGAGGCTTGTTGGCCTGAGACGGGGATATGGTGGTGTTGAAATGTTGTGACCAAGATTTTTCCCCAGGAGCCCCCTGCCCCTTAGCTGGCAATGCTAGAGGCTGAAATGATGTGCCTTGGAGGCCAGCAGTTGTTTTTGTGTTTTTCCTCATGTGCCTGTGGTTTAGCTGGGGCTGGTGTCCTTGGGTGGATGATCAGATGCTTGTCTCTGGTCAGGCTGGCATCAAGGTGGTCCCAGCTCTAATAACATTTCTGGCTGCTGCTTGGGACCTGACACCCTCCTGAACTGTGCCGAGCACAGTGCCTGGATGCTGCATGGGAGAAGTTTCCACACCAAGTTTCTCCTCTTCTTACAGCTCGACGTCGCCATTGATGGAGCGGATGAAGTGGACTCTGACCTCAACCTTATCAAAGGTGGCGGGTGAGCCTTGCTGTCTGTCTGTGTGCAGCGTGGTGGCAGTGGCCTCTGAGCATCCTTTTCTGGCTGCAGATGTCTCCGGGGGTGGCCTGGAGAGGCTGATGGGATCCTGTGCAGGGCCATGCATGCAGCTGCAGTGGGACATAGCTCCTGACCAAGAGCGTGTGCAAGGGACAAGGAAGATAAACTGATGGGGCAGGGAAAAGAGCCCTGATATGGGACAACGGCAGCACCAAAACCAGCAAGAACATGATGGAGGGGATTGGACTTTCGGACCATCAGGCACACTGAGGAGCAGTCTGTTTTCTGACTTCTGTACTTTTTTTTTTTCCCCTCCTCCCTTGCAGTGGTTGCTTGACACAGGAGAAAATAGTTGCAGGATATGCAAAGTGCTTCATCGTTATTGCTGATTACAGGTAAAAGTATTACTATTCATTATACCTCTCTGTCCCATGGGAGTATTTGGATGGTCCTGTGTTAGACCATTACTGTCCTTCCAGCGGGTCGGGGAGCAGGAATAGGTGGAAATGAGCCTGACTCGCAGTGCTGCATCAATTCAATTTGGCGCTTTTTTAAATTTTTGACTCAGCAGGCCTCTTGAGGACTTAGCAGAGCTTGTGGGGAAACGGCTGCTCTGCTTTTTGAGCTCAGCGATTGTCAGCATGGAATAAACTTCCCCTTCTGTCCATACAGCCGCAGGGCTATGGAGAAAACAGCTTGTGTCCTGCTTGTCCAAAACATGTCAAAACAGGGCTTATGAGTGAATGCAGCATCATGCATTAAACTGATTCTTCCTATATGTGTGCCCATGTGAACTGACCGCTCTGCCCTCCAGGGCCTTATGCCTGAGGGGTTTGCAAGAGGTAATGTGATAAGTGCGTTATATTACTGGTGTTAGCAATGCAGTGTCTGACGCTAATCCCACCTCAAACTGTGTCCTCAGGAAAAAATCAAAGAGCCTTGGGGAGCAATGGAAGAAGGGAATTCCTATCGAAGTCATCCCCATGGCTTACGTCCCCGTCACCAGAGCCCTGACCAAAAACTTCGGAGGTGCTGCGGAGCTGCGGATGGCTGTTAGCAAAGCGGTATGTGTCCCTGATCAGCCCCGTATTCCCAGAGGAGCCACTTGAATGTGGGCAAACAGAGGACCTGAGGTCTGTCCTTTCACCTAATTAAATGTGGACTTTTGCTCCCGCAAGTGGCCACTTGTGTAATTCCCCTTAATTATACTTTGGTTAATGCACTGTGTGTTTAGGAGTCGGTGCTGCTTGTGTAAAGCCTCTCTGGCTTATGTCTCCGAAGGCAAGCATTGCTGAGCAGGGAGGGGAGGAATTGCCAGTATGGGTCTGACCTGCTGCTCTGTGGGGATGTTTGGGGGCTGGAGGGCACTCTGTGTTGCTAAAGAGGGTCTCTAGTTGGGTGGGTAGCTCATGCTCCATCCCAGGCTCCTCCATACCACACGGAGCCAGAGCTGGACCAAACTAAAACTGAAGATGTGTTGTTTCCACTGCCACTGTCGTGTCCTGACTTGGGCAGTGGGTCTTCACCAGCCCACGTCGCATGGCAAGAGAAAAGGAGGGCTGTCTGCAGTAATGGCTGGAGTTAATGCCTGAAGGCTGAATACTTCTTTTTAATGTGTCTAATCCCAAGAGGCTGTAGGGGACTGTATTTGGGTGCCTGAGAAGAGCAAACCAGTTGTTCTCTGTGAAGTTGAGGCCAGCCTTGCTCAGGGAATGCACATCGGTGCTGCTCCAGCATGAGCCATGTCCTCGGAGGATGCTGGTCCCTCCTCCTGTGTGTGGTTGCACGACCTGCTCAGTGCTGATGAAACACCTTGTCCTCAGCCCCAGCTGTCTCTGCTGTGTTGAAAGGACCCAATTGCCCCTTCTGTTGGGCTTGAGAGTTGCTGGGCATGTCTGGGATGCTGAAGGCCAGCAATTCAACTCCAAAACCCCCCATGACATCCAGCAGCACACTCTTATCACTGGGGTGGAGGGGTATTATTTCAGCTTCAATTGCCTGTAATAGTCTTTTTAGGACATTAATGCAGCTTTACTCTTGTGAAAAGGATCCCCTGTTGCATTGATGAAATTGCATTGTTGTTTCTGCATGTTTATCAGTACACAGAGAATGAGGAATGAGCAGTTGCCTTGGGCGATGGTTTTACTTACAGGCTTAATATGGACTGTCGGGATTTACTTGAATGATCACTCTAAACCGTTGCAGCGGGGATGGCTGTGACAGTCCCTGGCTGTGCTTGGTAGTCAAGGAGCTCACAGTGCTGACAAACGTGTTTGATTCCCAGGGCCCTGTGGTGACGGACAACGGGAACTTCATCCTGGACTGGAAGTTTGACAAGGTTCATGAATGGAGTGAAGTGAACACTGCTATAAAGATGATACCAGGTAATGTCTGTGATTTTTCAAAAGCTGGCTAAGGCTTGGTCTGTGCTAGATAACCCTGACCATGGGAGCTCTCCTGTGGATAGGAGGAATCTGAGGTGCTGGAGCGTGTCCAGAGAAGGGCAACGAAGCTGGTGAGGGGTCTGGAGCACAAGTCTTATGAGGAGCGCATGAGGGAACTGGGGTTGTTTAGTCTGGAGAAGAGGAGGCTGAGAGGAGACCTTATCGCTCTCTACAACTACCTGAAAGGGGGTTGTGGTGACGAGGGTGTTGGCCTCTTCTCCCAAGTAACTAGTGATAGGACAAGAGGAAATGGCCTCAAGTTGCGCCAGGGGAGGTTTAGATTGGATATTAGGAAAAATTTCTTCACCGAGAGGGTGGTCAGGCATTGGAACAGGCTGCCCAGGGAGGTGGTGGAGTCGCCATCTCTGGAAGTGTTCAAGAAACGTGTGGATGTGGCACTTCAGGACATGGTTTAGGGGACATGGTGGCGCTGGATTAATGGTTGGACTTGATGATCTTGAAGGTCCTTTCCAACCTAGTGTTTATGTGATTCTGTGATTATTAGTGAAATTAACCTTAACCTTAAGTGTGTGTGTGTGTGTATACGTGTGTATTTACTGCCCTCTTACAGGTCCCTACGTTCGTTTCCACTTCAGAGTTTTATCAGCTGAATTAGTACAACTGTACCCAGGTGGCGTTCCCGTATGGTGGTGAAAACCTGGGGCAATGCTGGGCAACTTCTGACACTGTCTTCCATTAGGCATGCCAATCCTATGCTTACTATCCTGTTCCTATACAATCCTATTCCTTACTCTCCTTGTGCGTATTTAGAGAAGGCCTTTTAATGGAAACACTGGTGGACTCTGGAGGGGGGTGGTACTGGGCTACAGTATTTTCCAGAAGCTGCTTACTGCTCTGCATCCCATTACCATTGTGTAGTCCTACGGGCTCACCTTGCTGTGGGGGCACAGCATATCTTAGCTATTGCTGTAGCTATTGCTGTGCAAGAGAGAAGCAGTGGCTGATCGCACTGTTTGCAAACAAAACAGCCTGTCTGCAAGGACTCTGGCTTTGCATGAGACCTGCTGCCCAGGCCAGAGCTGCTTCTGGATGATGCGGGTCTGCCCAGGGGCAGTGGCACACTCTGGACTGCAGTGAAGCAGCAGATAGACTGGCTCAGCCACATCTGGATATCTTGTCTGGTTATCTTGGCGAAGTCTGCTCTTGAATCTCGTCAGCTTTGAATACCTATTGTTTTATCTTTTAACTTCGAGTTTATCCCAGATGCCTGCCTGCCCCTGAAGTCCATAACAGAACTGCCTTCACTGACTGTTCGTGCGTTGACAAAGTGCATAGGAACAGGTTGGGATCCTGTTGCACAAACCTCGACGTCCCCGCAAAGTGGCAACATGTTGTACTGGGACCACAATTATAACCCACTAGCAGGCAGAGGCCACGGATGTAGGCTGGGTGAAGAGTTGCCAGTAACTTCTAGTTGCATGTGTGTGTTGGCTTTGCTTCCCTCAATGCCACTTACAAGGCTGATTTACTGCAAATATACCCATCTTCTTTTTACTGCTGTAGGAGCAAACTGCTAGGATGCTATCTCTGCCTTGGCTTGTCCCAGTGTCTTTGTGATCTGAATAATTCCCTGGCACTGGCTCACAGACAGCAATAGATGGCAGGTTCAGATCTTCAGCAGGGGCAGA
>NW_010542007.1:13766-36862 GCF_000687285.1 Phaethon lepturus
TGAACCAGTGCCTGACCTAAATGAACTGGTGACCGCTGCTGGTCTGGTCTGTTCCTGGTGCAGCACTCTGTATCCTAATGTGGTTGCTGCCCAGGCAGGGCTGTACAAATGTCTATATTTGGGCTCTTTCTGTGCAAAAGAGAAACAGTGGCTGGTTACACCGTTTGCAAACAAAACGGCCTCTCTGCAAGGACTTCTTCCTTGCATCTCTTTTGGTTGAGAGATGAACAGTAAATGACGGGACCTGTTCCATTGTGCTGGTGTGGAGATGGTCTCAGCATCATCTGCTGCTCAGAAATGGACCTACTAAGGGGAGAAGAGAATCTTCCCTACCTAGAACTGGATGAGCAGAACTGTTAAAGCTTAAATACAGTGGTGATAGCAGGGCTCTGGCCACTTTGTGCTTGTGGTAGCCCTTGTTCTCCATCTTTCCACCTTTGCTTCTGGCTGTGGCTCAGTGGTCACTGTGAAGCTAGGAGCACTCCATAATTAAATGCAACCAAAAGTATATTTGCAAACAGGCTACAAATTGCAGAGGTAGCATCAGATCTGATGAATGATAACACTTGAATGAGTGTTACCCAAGTGTTCTCTAACAGGATCATTTTTTTAGGTGTGTTTAAAGGCAAAGTGAGTAAGCCTGTGGCTGCATGTGGCTCCCTCTTGCTCAGCCACAAATGGCTGAAAATGCCATGCTCGTGATTGTGATGGTGGTGGCTGGGGTAGTGTGAGTGTCGGGGGGAATTTGGGAGTTATTTCTCCCTCTTTGGAGAGTTTTCTCTGGGAGTGGCTGCATGGAGAAGACTTCCTAGAGGCTCCCTGTGTGGCTGATGCAACATCACCCAGGTTGAACACCTCTCCAAACCTTTGGTGGAGGCATTAGTGATTTTTTTTAATGAACAAAACCCGGGTCAGAGCGAGGATTCAAGCTGTGGGGTGGCTCTGGCATTAACTGGCATGTGAACTCTTCTTCCGCAGGTGTGGTGGAGACAGGACTTTTCATCAACATGGCAGAGGTGGTGTACTTTGGCATGGAGGACGGCTCAGTCAGCGTGCGGGAGAAGCAGCATCATTGATGCTGGCGTGCTGCCTGCTCTGCTTCGCCTTTGGCCAGTTTGATTCAGCTGTTGTAACGGTGCCAACCTGACGTTTTGCCTTAACGAGCAGCGGTTATCGCAGAAGACGGATGGGAAGTTGATCAGAATCCGCTAATGTGATACTGAATGTCTTTTTTAAAAAAAAAAAAAATTATATTCTATTTCTATATATATATTTTTACTTTACAGGAATGTTGTCTTTTTTAAAGAATAATTTAAACAAATTGCTTTAACGTTTTTATTTTATTTTCTAAGAAATACTTACCAAAAAGAATACTCTTTTGTTTTGTGTTCTGGGTTTTTTTCTTTTTTTCAAACAGAACTTGAACCCTTCTGGTTGCTCATAGTGCTTAGTGATTGAGGTCAGAAATACAATCCTAATGCATCGTTCCTAACCACCCTGTCTGGGAGGGTGATGCACATAACAGAAGCGCATCCAGTCGGGACCTGCTAATGCCTTATTTGGAACCTTTTTGGTCCAGTATTTTATGCCTTTTATTTTTCTATACCACTGTTTTTTAATAGTTCAGGATGTCTAGTTGTCCTCTGTGCACATGACAATTCTCTGAGCCTAGGGTGGTCTCTACATCCCTCTTAAGGGCCTTTTCTGGGCCTCTCTATGGAGATGACATTCATCCTTTGAGCCAAATTCTGCTCTCCATTAATTGAGTACCTCTGATTCAAGTCTGCTCCTGTAGCTGGAGATGTTTGGGACTTTGTCCTTGTAAACCAAGAGCAGTACTGGGTCCTTGATGAAGTTTACAGAAGCATATTTGAGCAGCTTAGGGCAGCGTGGAATAATGTTTAGTGGCAAATTATTTGATTTGGAATGAAGGTTAATTATCACCCCTTGCAGCTGGTTGATTTGTGGAAGGATAGAGCAGAACGCATAGGAAAACTTGAGTCTTCCTGCCTAAATTTTCCACATGTAGCAGGAGAGAGACACTCGTTCAATATCTTGTTCTCGGTGTATAGGTGCTTTGCATGGGTCTGGTGTCAAAATGCAAGCCCTCTCTTTTGTGTTGTAGACACTGAAATAAAGAGCTGTTATACCAGATGTGGTGGTAATTTGGTTCTTAAAGTAACTATTTCGTGGCCAACAGGGCAGATGATTGTCATCAGACTAACTTCTGCTGTAGTTTTCCCCCTTACAAGGGCCCTTCACCCAGGCCAAATTCACCCTTCTGCATTTGATTTCTTTTTGTTTAAGGTAATTCAAAATAATGTATTTAACCAGATGATCTAATCAACACTTGTTAGCTGCGCTGCCTGCTTCATGACTCTCAAATTTGCATGTCTAAAACTTGCACATCTGAATCTTTTTTATAAAAAGGAGCTATTTTTACATCTTCAAATCTTCCCCTCCTGCACATCTATTCTGTTAATTCTGAAGAAATTGTACTGAGCAAACTGGCTGCCATCCAACCAACAATTTGCTGGAAACACTGAAGTACCTTGTCCTGCAAACCTGATGCTGCAGAAGCCATTCGTAACACCCTAGCCATGGGCTGTTTTCAGATGTGTCTGGGGCTCCTAATGTAATCCTAGATAAACAGAGCAATCGAGCAGAGCCTTGTGCCCAAGCACCTTCTCGCTCAGCGTGCATCTGGAAATGAGATTAGCAGGAGCAAATGTTGCTGTTGACTCTCCTCTCTCTCTGAAATCAAACAGCTCCTTCTCAAAAAGCCCATAAAACCATTACTGCACCATTACGTTCTGGCCCTGGACCAGATGTGACCTCATTCAGCTTTGTGCTTAGTCGGGGCTTTGTTAAATCTAAGCCTGAAGGTGGCAGGTCTCATTCTTGAACTTCTCCCAGTGCTTGGGATGCAGGTAGAACTGGTGGGTGCTTTTGCAACAGATGTATCTGCTGGGGTGGGACCTGAAGTGTGTCGTGGGTTATGGGTGCAGGCTTTATTGTACTGCAGAGATGGAATTAAAATATCAGAAGTGCTGGAGAAAATTTGGGGTCTGAACCAGTTCTGGAGGCTTTGTGCAGGTTTCCTTCGTGCACATTCCCCCAGCTCAGATTTTAAGGGTCAGTAGAAGTATTTTTGAGTTAAGGGTCTCTTAAGAAAGGTCTGGTCCTTTTCCCTCAGAGGCTGCCAGGCTCTCTAACCTGTGATGTCCCCCCACATCTACATCTGCCAGCGTATGTGGGACACTTTTAGATGTGGTGCAGGGAGTCCATTCCCTCCTGGCATGGCTTTGGCATACCATGGCTCTTCCCTGTCACCAACACGGCCTGCTTACACTGATGCTTAGCTGCCGAGCCACGAGCATGCCGTGGTAGACCTTCAGATTAGGGCGGGTATCCGTGACTTCCCTGAGGAGAGCAGTTCAGCTGTGGGCACACTGGCAGGCTGCTCCCAGCAGCTCTTGGGCTTGAGTTTGTTGAATTTGATTTTAAAACCTTGGGTGGTTTGCAATGTGGCATTTGCTTTGGACTTCCATTTTTCAAGGTGGTCTCCAAAAGAACCTTAAGAAGCTTTTAGAAACAGGGCTGCCACCTCTACCCCACTTGGCTGCCTTGCAGCTTGGGAATAAGAGCAGGGACATATTTTTAGAAGATGGCATTGGGAAAAAAAAGATATACAAAGCGGGTGGAAGGAAGTGTCCTTTTAAAGCCCAAGGCATGATGGTTGTGGCTATTTAGGGTGCGTTCCCACAGCGGGTCCTATCACCCGATGCTAACCACGGTGAGACTATACAGTCGAACCCCGTCGCGCAAACCCCGGCGTCGCCTCTTTGACCGCGCGCAGTGGGTAACGCACAACCGATGTACCAGGAGCGCTGAATAATGGGTTGGCTTGGCCCTGGAGAAAAGACACGTTTCAAGCAAGAGACAGCAGCACTAAAATTAATGAGCAAGAGAGGTAATGAAACACTAGTCCCGTTCCAAAAAAATAAGCAATGTAAATATAGTAAGAGAGTCCTTCAGATTCAATTTAATTAGCCGTTGGTTAATAGGTTAAATAATTAAGGTGAATTAATTAAACTAAGTAGAAAGAAATTAAGTGTTTATTTAAAGTGAATCACCTTGTTCCACGTTATAAAGCAACTGTTACTGTCTTTCAGGTTTTTATTATTGTCACTGTAGAATGGGATTTATGATCTGACATAATTACTGTTCTGAGAAATGTGACATAGATGAAAATAAAGCAGGCAGCATAGAGGATGTGTGCTCTGTGTATCAAACAAAATGATTACAGGCAAAATGATAAGGAGAAAACAAGCATATTATAACCAGTGGTAAAAACAAGCTATAATGAGTAATAGTAAGCTGTAACAAGTATTGATCTCTTTTAAACATAAAGCCAGATTCTTTCTGTAACCAGGTGGATTTAACCAAAAATTGTGTAGTGACGTTGGTTTTGGTCCAGCTGTACCAGGAAAGAGGAAAAGGAAAGCAGTCCTCATGTTTAAAGTGATTTTTCAAATTTATGAAGTCTTGTGAATACTCCAAAACTTCTTTGCAGTTTTATTTTACTCAGTACATCTGCAAAAAGGTGATGCGTTTCAGCTTGAAGATGAACTTAAAAAATATCTGATACCAGATATTTGTTTTCAGTTCAGTAGACTTTCCTGTTTGTGTTTTTACAGCTTTTGACACAAACATCTTTTAAACTTCCCGAATTACACTTACAGCCTTGTGAAAATAATGTGAAGATAATCAAGGTAGATGTAGTGAGCAAGGCAGTAAAGCATCAGTGACTTGGGTTTGACTATAAGAAATTACATAAACTACTTCTTTTAGTGAAAAAAAAAAAGACTTTGTACAAGAATGGCTTAGTGTAAGATAAGTTTTCTAACATAAATCATCAATCATGATGGAAAGTTAAATGCTGCTGATGATTTATGTTGTTTCTGGGAGTCAGTAGCAGAAAGATGAAATTTGGTGGAAGAAAAAAGTGACTATTAAGCCAACCATACCTGTAAACCTCCCTACACTTTGATATCCAAGTTCACTTGGGGTGTTGAATTAGGAATGTTCTTAATCGCGCAAATTCAAAGTTCATCTCATGCTGTATTGTTAAAAATCTGTGCACACGAATTTGATCATGCAAAAAAATCACAGACGCTAAAGTGCCTGCTAACTGGAACGGTCCTTTTATTGTGCACCAAGCCCTAACTTCTCTCGTGGTGGTCTTCCAATGCAGGATTAATTAAAAAAAATACTTACATCAAGTATCCTTTCTTCTTATGAATGTCTCACAGGTTTGTGTAATCTCTTACTGAAGCTTACTGGAACGCCTTGTAGATCAAAATCATTAATTAAACATTAATTCCCTTAAAACATTTTCAAAGCCTTAATTTCAGTAACTTCGAAGTCATTTGCCTGCCACTGTGCACTGTCTTCTTGTAATCAGTATTTAATAACCTGTACAGTTTAATCCCAACGTAATGTATTTGGCAATGACAAATTAAATTGAAAAACCCTGCTGTAAATCTACACGGCACACTGCGATGCTTTTCTTACTATCTTAATTCCTTGCTGAAAAAAGACATCTTGCCTTCCTCTAATCCTTACATGAGTGTTGTTTTCGAAGGGGAGATATCATTCTCTTCTTTACTTTTATATAAATCTTAGTGAGGGCTGGACCAGATCAGTGAAGAGTCAAATCCAACAGCTCATAACTAATGTACCAAAATCTTGTATAATTGAAGAACAAGCAGATATTCACTGTTTCTCTCTACTGAGATGGTCGCATGGCTTCAGGGTATGATCCACTATATGAGCACCTTGGGAAAACTCAGCCACTTTGCTGCAGACTACCACACCACTTACTTTTTTGACAAGTTACTTGCAGATTTCTCTGCAGGTCAGCTCTGTGCAGAAGGCTCCTGCGATCATTGTTTATCATTCGTGAAGAAGTTTCTTCCATCCTTGCTTGAGAGCTCAAGCAACACCTGTTGGCTATGGCCAGGGTTTTGAGGTTTGCACTGTGTCTTTTTGCTGAGGCTCTACATTTTTCCTGTGGATTTGTTGATGTGACTAGCCCTGGCAATCTACAGCCTTTTCAAGCATGCCATCACTCAAGCCCCCTCCTTGGACACTCCTCGGCAGGAGGTTCTCCAGCAGCCCAATGCCACTATCGCTCCCTCATCTGATCTTTCAAAGCTTGTCAATGAGTTGCTGTGGGGCAGGAGATACTATTGCAGCGAGGTCCATGTGTCCCATGGATCTACCAAGGTTTGGGAGGGATACCTGGGCTGGAAGGATTCACCGCTGAACTACCCTCGGGGGTTTTGTATCTGGGTTGGTCTTCTGTAACCCAGCCCATCATGCCTTCAACATGATGACTAGCAGTAGCTGAAGGAAAACAAGCATGGCTGCGGCCAGCCGAGCCTATAATTGTATCTTTGGATGCAGGAACTCATCCTAGGAGCCCAGGGCAGGATCTTCCACAAAATCGGGAGTGTTGATCTGCTGGAGGGCAGGAGGGCTCTGCAGAGGGATCGGGACAGGCTGGATTGATGGGCAGAGGCCAACTGTATGAGGTTTAACAAGGCCAAGTGCTGGGTCCTGCACTTGGGTCACAACAACCCCATGCAACGCTACAGGCTTGGGGAGGAGTGGCTGGAGAGCTGCCCGGTGGAAAGGGACCTGGGGGTGCTGGTCGACAGCCGGCTGAACATGAGCCGGCAGTGTGCCCAGGTGGCTAAGAAGGCCAACAGCGTCCTGGCCTGTACCAGCACTAGTGTGGCCAGCAGGAGTAGGGAAGTGATCGTGCCCCTGTACTCGGCACTGGTGAGGCCGCACCTTGAATCCTGTGTTCAGTTTTGGGCCCCTCACTACAAGAAGGACATTGAGGTGCTGGAGCGTGTCCAGAGAAGGGCAACGAAGCTGGTGAGGGGTCTGGAGCACAAGTCTGATGAGGAGCGGCTGAGGGAACTGGGGTTGTTCAGTCTGGAGAAGAGGCTGAGGGGAGACCTCATTGCTCTCTAGAGCTACCTGAAAGGGGGTTGTGGTGAGGTGGGTGTTGGTCTCTTCTCCCAAGTAACCAGTGATAAGACGAGAGGAAATGGCCTCAAGTTGTGCCAGGAGAGGTTTAGATTGGCTATTAGGAAAAACTTCTTTACAGAGACAGTGGTCAAGCATTGGAACAGGCTGGCCAGTGGAATTGGTGGAGTCACCATCACTGGAAGTGTTCAAAAAAGGTGTAGATGTGGCACTTTGGAACATGGTTTAATGGGCATGGTGGTGTTGGGTTAATGGTTGGACTTGATGATCTTAAAGATCTTTTCCAACCTTAATGATTCTGTGATTCTGTGATCATCGCCTTGATCCAGGATTTTGGCAGTGTTCCTTGTATACATCTGGATGCCACAGATAGGTTCAGCTCCATGTGCTGGTTATCCTGGGAGAGCAGGGAGCTGCACGCTCACTAGCCTGGCTCCTTCACCTTGTCAGCAGGGACACCAGCTCATGGGACAGGTTGGGTTGATGTGTTGGTACCTCCGATGCCCTCAGGTGCCCATTGGGCTTCATTTCCAGTTCCTTGGGTGCTCTGCTCAACTGACATCATTGCCTCAGCAGCAGCTAGGCTGGCCAAGGGCTGTCCCCTTTTTATCACCTTTGAAGCAAGTCGTCAAGAAACTTTTAGCAGATTGAACACCCTCAGTTGTAGAAGAATCATTAGAAAAATCTTCTCTGCTCACAGGATTGTACAGCTGGAGGTGCCAGAAATGTTTTGCCACATGTGTTAGTCAAAATCCCATCAAAACATTATTCACAGATTTGGTATTTTTCAATCTACCCTGCCTGGGAAATTTCTTCTCTTTACTGTTTTTCAACTAAATTAATTTTGGGCCCTGTAAAAAAGATAGAAAAGACATGATGTTTCTTTTCTGGAAGTCAGATGGACAAGTTTTTAAGCTCCCAAGCAGGGGTTCATATGCCATTTCTATATGTGTTTTGTGTTTTAACACAGCTCTTATACTCAGCTTCATGAAGTGGTGCAGTCACCAAGTGCTTAATGTGAGTTCTTGTAGCTCATTTCAATCATCCAGATTGGGATCATTTTGGTTATAAAGGAAAAAATAAGCTTCATTCGGTCAATGACCACCTAGAAAACTTGAACATTTCTGGATTAAATAATACTTGAAGTTCCAAACTGAAGATTCAGTAAATGAGGGGGAAGAGAAACCTGATACCCTTCTAGTCTTCATTTGACTAATTTAAGAGAAATAGCTAAGATACAACCAGTGTGAGAGAGTCCACATTATGTGGTTACTCTGCAGTGGATGGCTGCCTTTCCCAAGAAAAATCTAGTGGAGAAATGCATGTGCTAAGGCCTGTATTTACTGCCTGAGGAGTGAGTTAGATATTTTAACGATGTCATTATTTACAGGATCAGTGATGCTATTTAGCCAGACGGCTGGCCAAGCACCGACAAATATTGTCTGCTATAATACATTTATCTGTCTATTGATCTATCCCTGCACCCGTTTTGCTGATCAGACACCTATAGCAGCACCAGGACAACTTATTCCTAGCTTTACCACATCAGTAATAGGACTTGTCTCACATAACTTCCCACTCAAAAGCTACGTGAGCAGTTAGCAAACGTGGAGCCCTATGGGAAGGGCCAAATGGATTCTCCCCACCTATTTTAGGCAGGACCCATCACCTCCTGGGAGGTATAGATACCTATAGATACCAGATAAATGCAGCCCACTGCTTCCCAACCTCTCAACATCGGAGAACCACAATAACACTTCAGCAAAGTATTGCATTACTTAAAGCAGAAAATGCAATTTCAGTAGAGGTGAAAAGGATGGATGCAAAATTTTCCTTAATTCAGAATATTCAATGGAGGAAGCAGAGAGATTTTTTCAGGTCTACTCCAGAACATACACAGAGTACTTGACGTCAGTCCAAGCTATTGCTTACTTGCTAGGAAAGTGTGATCTAGTGTAAGGCTTATACCCCACACTTCCTCACCTCCACAGAAGGCAGGAACAAGTCCAGTGAGACGGGACAAGAAATCAGTGTTAGCTGCAGATGGAGCCAAAGATGGAGAAGGAAAATGTTTTGAAATTTTGAGTGAGATACGATTTTAAAAATCTGGGTAATTCATAGAAAACTCCCTGACGTGACACATTTACTCAGCTTGTTCTACACCGAGGTGTGCTCAGGGGGAGAATGTGGAGATTCATGAGCTGAAAGGTCCCACGAAACCTGGGTGCGAGTGGGGGATGCCTTCTGGGAACCAGCCAGGGCACAGCAGAAACGCGACAGCTAGTTTTGCAGAGTAACATGGAGGGCAACACACTCAAATTCATGTTGCTTTACCTTCCCATCAGACAGATGGTGAAACGTGGCTGCGCTGGGGATGGGGCTGCTTGCCAGGCAGCCGGTCACTCCCTGCATCCAGTGTCAGTCCTGCCATCGCCTTCACCACCCCTGAAGGTCTATTTAATGCACCCAGATGCCAGCAGTCAGGTTGCTAAAGAGCATTGCTGGGTCACGACCAAACCTGACCAGCCATGGGGTCGGATTTTTGCGATACAGTTCCAAGAAGACAAAAGAGACGAGGGCTCTCAGTTTTCACCTGGCAATACTCATTGTCACCCCTGTTGATAAACAGATGGTTTGAAACCATCCTGTTTTTCTGGAAATGGGCAAGGACTTGCCAGACAAATATATGCAATACTTGGGGAGGTCAGTCCACACAGTGGAGGCAAAATGCACAATGAACCTTTGGTGTCTTGTAGATGATCATCTTAGGGCACCTCTGATACAGCTCCGTCCCTCCGTGCCCCGAGGGCGGGCTGGTCTGAGCCCCACGGCTTGGGCAGCACGCAGAAGGGAGGAAGCCTCCCTGGGGCTCACATGGTGCTTCTCCAGGCTGATGTGGGGCAGGAGGTGGGGATGGGCTGTATCTATAGCTATGATTATAAATGTTTTCATCTGGGAATTGTGAGATTGACTTAGGAAAAGCTGGGATACATGTTGAGGGTAGGAGGGGGGAAAAAACTTCGGTTTTGGTTTTGTTTTCTTTTTTTTTTTTACTTTTCTGTTCCATTCTGTTCTATTCTATGTATCCTACCTGGGGTAAATCATGCGCTGACTTTCTTTTCCCTCCAGATATGAAGGGCAGTTGGCACCAGGCTTGAGTAAGCTGTGATTTGGTATTATCTCAAAAGAAAGCGTCGCTGAGCCTAACAAAAATCCTCATTTAGCAAAGCGTGTAAGCATTAGTAGACCTATTGGCCTCAGTTGGTTTTAGTCTGCATCTGAAGTCAGACAGACAAAAAAAGCATTGCTTTAAAGTGCAGAAGAGGAATTTGACTAAAGCTGCTGTAATAAATAATCTCCTGACAGGCAAGTCATGCAAATTAGGTGAATGTAGACAATCAGGGTGGGAACCATCTGGCCAAGCTTCAAGATGGGTGAGGCAGTTCAAACACCTTCACGCCACTCTGGGTTCGCGTTACATGTTACAGTCCATCAGTGGAGAGCCGTGGACCACCTCCTCCCCCACGATCCATCTCCTAACCCGTGGCCCACCTCCTCCTCTGTGGTCCACCTCCTGCTCTGCAGTCCACCCCAACGTAGAGGAAGCAGAGCCAGCATGGCAGAAGGCCAGTGTGGATGAGAAGGGGACACTGGGCTGACGTGGAAGGCAACAGGCAGGTGCACAGGAGATGGACGTGGGCAACTTGAGACAAGGGGAATGTAACGGCGTTGCTCCAGCTTGTGGGGATAAAGGTGTTGGATGGACATCCAGTGAGCAGACGACTTGTCCCTGCAGCTAGGACCCTCGGTGGTTTTGTCCTCTTGCACTCTCAGATGATGCATTCAAGGTCTCCTCCGTGGCTACATGTGCCTTTTCACATATTATAATTGTCATCTTTGACCCATTAAGACTTTTAAGATGATGACTATCTGAGATCAGATTACAACCCTAGCTTTCCTGTTTCCCTAATTTATTTGCTCATAAGGATGATGTAAATAACTGAGAAATTGGCCATTTTAAAATTTATCTTCTGAATGTCGTTGTGTGTATCACCGCAGAAGGTATGATTTTCTTATTACTGCCCAAGTATATACAGTTAAAATCATATTTTGCCACCTGCAGACGTAAGATGAGCAGTGTTTTGCTGCGGCCTTCTTCAAACTTGGGCTCGTCTAATTCTAAACCTGTGAATAATTCCGGCGATTTTCAATATCGCAAATATTTGTTTGATGGTAAGTGTCCCTGGGTGTTTCAGTGGAGTGTGAGAGCAGACAGCTAGTAATCCTCTGCCCTACCACTGAAGTGGTGTAACCAGGCGGAAACCCCACTGAGCTGAAAAATGCCCCTTGCTGAGGAAAAGCACTCCGCGCCTGCATGCTTCCGATGGCCCGTGGTGGGACATCTCCCGGAGCGGTGGGAGAGCCGTGGGTGGGAGAGCCTCCAGTGGATTTCCTCTGCCACCCACCGGAGGTCTGATCTAAAGCTCATTCAAGGTAAAAGTGCCATTTATTTTTGTGGGATGTTAGATCTTTTTCTGGTTAAATGCATTCAGCTTTTACAAAAGGACACTCAGGATGTAATGAATTTAGCTGAAGAACTTAAGTGGTGGGACATAAAGTTCCTGGACTTTTCCATTTCATCTCCAATTTAGGGAAGCAGTTAAACCAGGCTTTTCCTTGGTTTAATCCTTGCCCTGGCTGCAGAGCAGGAGCAGACAGACGAGTCAAGCCTGAAAGACCATCCTGGTGTGTACGCTAGGCTGGATGCTGATAGACATTGGTGTGTGAGAAGCAACGTGGAAAGCTTACAGCAGGTCTATACGGGTAGCAGCGTGGCACCGCACGCCCGCTTTGCGCAAAAATTCATCAGCACCGGGCTGGGGAGGAGATGCCTGCAAGTTATCCCGGTGGATACATGGAAGTTGCCCTGCTCTGTGTGGAAACAGCGAGGGGAATTCACACTCCTCAGCCCCGAGCTGGCTAAAATTAACTCAATAAAAAGCAGCGGTTGATGAAGCGACACGTGCAGCGGCGCTGGGCAGGGATGCGGGGCTCCGGTCGGCGTTTGCCGAGAACGCAAATGTGACGCTGCGGAAGCGACGGAAAGCTGCAGCTGTGCAAGGCTGGTGTGTATTGCACAAACGCGGCGCAGCGTACAAACCCCCACCGAACACGTCCACTGCTTTTTGTAACATGCAGCTTCTTCTGACGATCACTTTTGTCTTCTTTTTTCTTTTTAAATTGTTTTTAGTCTTTATTTTTCGTCTTCAGAGAATGCCTCAATAGCGATTTCACTGGAATTTGGGTTTGGTTTTATAATTTTGGTTTTGTAATAAATGTTGTCATTGGAGTGAAAAAAGGAATCCACAGGAGCAATTACTGGTCACAACAGAGAGAAAAATGAATCCACTATCTTCAGCTTTTTTATTATTTTCATGTGCATAATGATAACACAGGCCAATGCACTGACTACAGTGTGTTTAGAGGAGGAAGAAAAATTCTCGGAAGGCCTGTGGGAGATAATTGGTTTGAAGCTCCCTCTGAAAAAGGTGTATTTTTCTTTTGTGGTAACCTCAGTGCTAAGTCCTGAGGATGAACAGGTTCCTAGGGACGACACCAGAGGAGACAGAAATCAGACTGTCCTGGGAAGGGGGAAAGAATATTCTTCCCCGACCTTCACACGGGCTAAAGCAACTGTGCTCGCTTCTTCACATTGCAGCCATTTGCCTCTGACACAAGCTGCTAAAATAGGGCAGAGATACAGCCAACCTCTACAGCAGCTTGGCACTATAATCACCTCCCTTTAACAGAAAATGTCCCAAGTTTGACCTAATTATGGTCAGTTGATGTTTTTGCTATTTCTTTACTATTTCAGCAGGAGGAGGCAGGTGTTCATGAGGTCCAGGACCAGCAAGCATCAATGACCACAGCAACAACACAAATGCCATATGCTAACGCTAAAGAAAGTACAAGAAAAGTTACTTCCAACACCAAACCTATCAGAATAAAGGAGAAAATGATGTCCTTGTGGTCACTTTGCTTTCCTGCCTTCAGCAAGGTTTTTTCTGTCTTCAAACCTCTTCTCCTCCCTGATTTTCTCTCCTAGCTGGGGAGGTCCTGCAGGTTTGATAGTTTCCTACAGACTGAACAAGCTGCAGAGTCATTTTGTACCTGCCGGGTGCAGCTGGAGGAATTCAGAAGCGTATGAAATCTTTGCTCAAGAAAGGTCCGTCCTAAAGCATCTTGCACTTCATGAGGACAAAAACCTGGTTTTGCTTAGTTGCATGGTCTTTGGTTTTTTGCTCTTCGGCTAAACCTGCAAAGGTCCTTCTCCAGCCAAGGCTGTTCAGTAAAACAGCCCAGGGAGAAAAGTCAAACAGTGAAGCAGCTGTGACATCTAGTGGTACTTTGTGGTTATTTCAGTACGGAGAAAAATACTATAAATATAACTATATAACCCATGATCAGAAGGACAAGCCTTCATGACCAGCTTGTGCTTTTCCTCTACGATGGGGCTGCAGGAAAAAAATTTCATCATTTTAGCCATGTGGTGACTATACTTCTCGTGAAGGAGTAGCGGTGGTCAGCCATCCATTGCTTTTCTCCCCCGCAACAGAGATTGAAAGGTTTCCCAGAATATAAGAATAGAAGAAATTGCTTTAAAAGAGAGATTTGAATGTAATTAATTCTGTGGGTTTTCACCAGCGCCAAGGCAGCTTTAGAGATGAATAGAAAAATATATTAAGCAATGTTAAAAATGTAAGAATATGTATATTTAGTGAAAGCTGATTATTTGTGTGTGTGTGATATAATAGATGAAGATGTGACTGCAGCTTTTAAGGATACAGAGCCAGGGGCAATCTCACAGAGATCACAAGGTGCTGCAACTGGAGGGACTTCACTGCTGGTGCTCCGAATTTAACTGTGTGTGAAACGAGGACATTTTGTAGACACTCAATTTTAAAAACTAATCCTGAAGCAAAGAATTTCAGTAGAACATTAACTTGGTCCTACAGAGCTTTGTACAGCCACATTGCTGAGTCAGCAAGGTTTCAGCAAAAGAAAAAACCTCAAAGAAAAATCTTCACTTTACAAAGAAGCTGCGTACTTTTAATGTTGTCAGTTGTTTTGCAAGGGCAAAAGAGACTTCAGCACAGAAAGCCTCAAATTTGAGCAAAATACTTTTTTCTTTAGGTACAAAACAAATTCTGCTATGGGATAAATCAATATTTGTATTTTACCCTGGAGTTGTTAAGCCTCCAGAGAAACTGTGGACAGAACTTCTACTCTTCATTAATTCCACAATGCCTGAAAACAAAAGCAATTTTAGTACAAAAAAGTTCAACCGATGCATTTGTGAAGCTGCTGCAGACAACACTGGGATTGCCAGACTGTGCAGGTGACCTGTCCGACTACTGCAAATGATCTGATGGCATCCAGCAGAAGATAATAAAAAGGCATTATTTGTCAGCTCAGCATTTCTTAAGGCTTCAACATATATTCAGAATTAAATAAGAGTTGCAACTGAGCTTTGCTTTGTGCTTTCATATGTGTGTCCCTAGGGGAGGTAGGTGAACATCATTGAAACTAAGGGAATATCCCCCTGAGACTGGTAGAGGGAGAGGTTTATCAGCTGGGGCTAGTAAAAGCCACCAGTTCCTGCTCCAGGACCACACAGCCCAGCCCAGGCAAGTGGTCCTCCTGTAGCTGTCCTAGTGATTTCCCCATGAAATAGCAGATGATGAAAATGATGGGGGAACAAGAGAAGATGAAGTAGCTGGATCTGCTGCTTTGCCTGGTGAAGGAGCATGTTCCATGCGTCTTGCAACCTCTGGGGACACAGGACCAGACCTGATCTGTTATAGGCTGTGCTAGATTTAGCTGCGTAGAGACCTTCTTCGTTGATGTGGCTTTTGAGTGCGCAGAGGGAGGCTGTTCCCATTCCTTACCACTCCCGTTTTCTGATGGTGATCTTCAGGAGCATGGCTTTCTTAAACCCCACAGGGATAAAAAATTAAAATTACTCCATGCCCAGTTACGTACAGACAGAGGAACCGAAGTGTTTCAGAGCTGCTGAGGTCAAAGCCAATGTCCACCGCTGCAGCTCTGGCCCTTAGACATCAGGGTGGCATCAGTTTCCAGCTTAGCTCATGTTGAGCTGCACCTTACAGTCCCGAAGCCTTAAAAACCTGCACGGCCTCCAGAGAAGGAGAGTTGAGTTTGTTTTTCACACAGGGATTCATTGTTATTCAGTGGAAGTCTCTTTCAAAGCAAAGAATTAACAGCCAAACCCAATTCCTTACACAGGTGGACCAGCCATGAGGAGAGGCTTTTCTGGAGTACGCATTTCAAGGAAGCTACATCCCATTTTGCTCCTGCTTCTTCCTGGATGGCAGAGGCTCTGCAGGATCCTGTGTCCTGCTCCAACACCAGGAGAATCCCATGTAGGGTCGTTGAGAACAGAATTTGCCCCTAACCGCTGTTTCTCTTTTGTGAACTCCTCCCGTCTTCAGACCTGCTCCATTCCTCATGACCAGCAGGGCAACCTGATCATCTGGAAGAGCAGGTCTCCAAGATGTGAACCACCATGGGACAGCCCCAGGTCTGACACCTGCGTTTTTAATAAACCGGATCGTTGTGCTCGGCTGCTCTGCCTCCGGGAGGGAGAAAGGCAGTGGGATGTGTACGGCTGCTCCGGCTGCAGCCCAGTGAACTGCTACAAAAACCTATCAAATGCCAAGCTTTTCTTTAAGAGCTGGAGCTGCTGAAGCATTTCTGGCAGAGTTTCCTAAATAAAATGAGTAAGGTCTGATAAGCTCCTGATATGTGACAGAGCCAGACTTACTTCAGATCACACAGCAAAGGGGAAAGAAAAGTATTTAAATGCAGATGACCACAGGTCTTCAGCGGCATCTTCCCTTCTGGAGAAATCCAAGCCATGATGGACCTGAAAGGGCCAGTCAGGGACTGGTGTGCTGTGGGTACTAGGTTCGGTGTCCATTCTTGGGGACCTTCTCCTAAACTGCTTCTGATGTTGATGTTGTGACTCCAATTGGTGACAAGCTGAAATGGGACCCCCTGTTAGTGAAGCACCGTAGACATGTCAGGCTTTTTAGAAATGCCAACCCATGGCACTGCTTAGGGAGGAAGGCGGTAGTGTCTGTGTGCTTATTTATTTTCCTCTGGCGCTACTAATACTGGAAAAAAAAAACCAACCCAAATTATAATAATAGCAATACCACAAAAGTTTGCATGATGTTGCAGAAGCAGAGAACAGAAGATAAAATTTGTTTGCTAAAAGCAGTATGGGGATTGCGCAGAAAAGGAGCAAGTGAGATGACACCACCAACACCCACCTTCCCCTCCCTTCTGTAAACTCTCAACTGGTCCTTATGTCTGCTATCTGGAGTTACACCAGAAGTCACAGTAAGCCCATTTCTAAGTAATTTCTTAGTAGATGCTCTCATCCATGGCTCTGTTACTGCAAAATCACAGGATGACATAAAAAATAAAGCGGGTTAAAGCACAAGTGTGGCTAATCCCTCCAGAGGGAATCCTCACCTCTGATTTTCTCTGTGCTCTACACAAAGGAAAAGAGAACAGTGGTCCAGTTCCTCCTGCTGACTCTCCCAGGCCTGAGATACGGGGAATATTTTTCCTTACAGGCTGTAAATTAAAGTACAGAAAACCACAAACTAGTCTGTTTTTAGAAGGGTCAGCACTCTTAGCTGCTGGAAGCTGGATACAGGTGAGGCCAGGGTTTAGCTTCACACTTGGGTCCCTGCCTTGATCCCAGGGAGATGCGGGGAATGATTGATCAGTTTGCCCATTCGAACTTCCAGTGATAGGAGGTGATGATGCCACTAAAACTAATGAGATGCATGAGGATTTCAAACTGCAGGGTTGTTTCAGTGAGGGTAAGAATGAGAGACCATGATCAAACATCAGCTGGTGCCAGGAGCGTAAGCCCAGGTCATTGCTGATGTGAGTAAGGGCTAAACCACCTGAAGAGCTTGTTCCTGGTTTAGCAACCCCCTAAATACAGGATTTCCCTCAAAGGGTGGTCTTTCTGCTAAACCCTCCTCACTGGAACTAGCATTTGTCAAAGGGATTGACTTTCAGCTCTGGCCAGCAGTGGGAGACAAACCTGTTTCTGACTGAGTAGGAAGTCTGGGGTATATTTCATGCTGTTAAGTATCTGTCCACAAAGTCCATTTTGTGGCTCTACCAGCTGTGTGGTTTGTACAGCAGCTAGGCTGAATGCAGCTGTAACTTTTTTAATGTCTGAGTTTACCATATGGATCAAGTGTGTGACTCCTGCCATCATTCCAAAGGATTTCTGCCTGGCGTGAAGTTCACCACAAAGTTCATGGCATAAGGGGCTGCAGTCCTAGGTGAGTGAGCAGCTAGGAGGGAAATGATGGAGCAGGTCTCTTGCTGGCACCAAAACATCCTTGAACAGAGCTCCAAACAGACCTTTTATGTTTCTACACAGAAGGGAAATGCCACTTCTTATTTTCCATTTAATATGCAATCACTACTTGGAAAAGTTCAAGATTTGCTGTCTTTATGCTATGATCAGGCTGCATGTTCTGTTATGGAGAGGTCTGCAGGAGCATGATGTTCCTGACCAGCATTTTCTTCAGCTCGGAGATAAGTGCTGACAGTCAAGGCACTTCATACTCCTGGGAAGCTGTGCTGTAGTGAATGCTGAAGACCTTGGGGTGCAAGCAGTTTGTTCCAGTTTTGAGCTCCCATTTCGGGAAGTGGCAAGAGGTTGATAGAGTCCTACAAGCACCCACACAAATCAGTGTTACAGAAAAAGATGGCAGGAGAAACCACTGGAGCAGAGCAAAGAAGAAGGCATCCTGCTTTCTACCACTCTTATACCATTTAACAGCAATATGAATGTATTGATGGGTCAGCTATGGAAACAGTGTCTACTGGAGCTGTCAGTCGAATGTAAGGCTTAAATCCCTTAGAAACTTGTGGCAGCATTTAACCTCTGGCTGTGCAAATGGAAATATGAACAGCAAATACCCTGTGATACATGCTGGCAGCAGGATTCCCCCGGTGATCATTTTACACTGTCACTCTCTGGCAAAGCAGTAACAGGGTTGCAAGTCGTTTGTCATGACTGCAGGGTAGAAAAAAGTGTTAAAGGCTTTATTCAAAAAAAGCAACCATAAATCCAGTTTCATGCTGTCACAGACCACTCGGCGTGGTCTGCAGGTCCCATTATTTCACAAGCTTGGAATGGAACCTTTCCCCAACCACCGCATTAGCTTGCCTGTCCCTGCCTCTCTGACTTAGCAAACACATTTCACTGGGTTCAAACTACTTTTGGGTGGGAGTCAGGTCCAGCTTCAAACACCTCCTGGAGACATACCCACCATGGGCTGCCTCCATGTGGGTGGGTTTCTAAGCTTTTGTTGCAGCTAATGGACATTGTCCAGCACTGCGAGGGCTCCAAGAGAGATATTCAACCCTCTCCTTGCAGCAGACACCTATAGACAGTGCGGGAACTGCCCTCTTGTCTCTGCTGACTGCACGGACTAGGTTTCCACTGCCACAACGAGAGCTGGGACGGCACACACGTACACACCTGCCATGCAGACACCTTCAGGTGGTTGAATCTGGACCTGAATTTCAGCCTTAGCTGCTTACTGTTCAGACAGCAAAGACTCATACTAGGTGTCTAAATACAGGTGTGTAGTGCCATGTGGGGTGCCCTAGGGTGTCTGAGACTTCTGCAGGGGACTGGCTAATGGGATACAGGACTTACAGGAAACCCAAGCTTTCCTGGAGATGCAGAAAGAAGCTGTTCAGGGTGCTGCAGGGCGGCTCGGGCAGCACGAGATGCCAGTCCACAAGCAAGTGAATTGAGCTGCAGTTTAAACACGTCTCCTGTGTTATTTGCAGCAAGACCAAGGTCAGTGTGAAACCTGTATGTGGAACTCATGCTTGTGAGTTAATGGGCAAGTTCCTCGTGTGGACGAGGAAGGCTGAGACTGGCAGGCACTGTCAGTCACTGTCTCCACCGAGGCCTCATGGAGAAGAGAGACACAGCAGGGTTGGTGCAGATGACAACTATATCTTGGTGTCTCTAAGTGCCAGTGCTTGCAGCACAGTCAATTTTTATTCTGCAGTATAATATTAAACCTGGACTCTGGGGTGTAAACAGGACAGCCTGAAAAAACTGAATGTCTAAAGTGTTTTGCTGCTCTTCGTGCTAGTAAGTCCAGACATTTAAGAGGTTGGTGATTTATTTGCATTGCGCATTTTTGGCTGATGGTACAAGTAAACAAAGTGTTAGAAATGACTTCTCTTATGCAGAAGAAACCAAGGCTAGGAGAGATTGAGTGATTTCAGTGATGACCCAGAGGAAGCGTGCAGCCAGCCAAGCACCACACCCAGGTCCTTCAACTGCCCAGACAGCATCTGAAAGAAGAAAAGATAAAAGTTTCACCATTGGTTTTAAGGAAGTACCAAACTAAGTTGCATTTTGTGCATGCAGTGAAGCTCCCTTTCATCTAAAGATCTACAAAAGGGAAAATGTTAGCAGACAGTGTGTTTTTGTCTTCTGCTAGAGCTGGAACTCCTGGCCTAGGTAAACATTAACATGATGTTTCTTTGGGCTTTTTACTAGTGGAAGGTCAAGTCCCCTGCAGAGGGATACTAAGCTGAAAGTCTTGTGTTTAGTATCAGGAAGATGTGCTTTCAAACAGGATTAAAGCCCAACTATGAGTAAGAAAGCAAGAAAAATATTTTCAGTAGAATTCAGTTTGTCCCTGGGTTTGTGATTTTCATAAGGTTCAGCTCCAGCATCTGTGTTGCTCTTAAAATGAAATCGCTTACTTAAAAATGCATTAGGGAGAGACTCCACCCCTCATCTGACCTTTGGGCTTTCTGCAACGGTTGAAAAGTATTGTTCTTAGATTAAGTCCACAAATCTTTCTTAATCCTTTGGCTACCCCACTCTGAGCCAGCACTGGGTCTGTCCTGTACTTTGTAAGGCAGCCCCTGTCACAGATACCTGAGCATTGCTAATTGCTGTATTGTTTCTCCCTGGGCTGAATGGTTTCTTTCTAGGCAGGTGATTAAATCAGCTAAATTAATGTTGGTGGGACGGAGTGTTCTCTGACAGAAAACAAACTACTGCAGTAAAACAAATGAAAATAGGTTTATTTTTCTCAATTCCATGTATGTCTGGCCAATTATATATTGTACAGCTGGTTTCCATGCCTTGAAACTTTTACTGTTAGGGTGATAATGACTTGCGTCAGTATTAAGATACAAAAGACTCTGTATGCATTCAGATTTTGAATGCAAATGACTGGAGATGTTTCTGTTACTGAGATTTGGAAAAAACCCACAACAAACCAAATGCTCATCTTACACAATCCTACTACAGACACTAAAAAATTGCAGTTCTCCTTATTTTGTCATATTGTTTGACTTCATGCCTCAGTTATTTTAAGTGCGTTTGATATCCAGTGAATGGATCTGACACTACATGGCTTAGCATAATAAGGAGAGAAAGAATAACCCACTGTATAACTTAGCTAGGTTCAAAAGCTTCAGATCTCCCTGTTGACAAAAACTGGGACTCTTCCCTGACCCCTGGCAATGGGACAGTCCTGCCACCTATGAACCAAGGTGAGGGGATCATTTAGAAACAGTTGGGGTTCTTATTGTTCCCTTTGGTTTTCTACTATCCAGTCTCACTCTTGTTTTGTGTTATTTTCTAGATCAGCTTCTCTCTCTCCCCCTCCTGCAAAAAGTTTTGCTGAGAAACTGCTAAAAGCAAAATCTAACTGTGTACAGAATCATAATACAGCGGTATCTTACTCAAATTCTAAAACCCCGCAAGAATCTTAGTGAAAGCCTCAAGGCAAGGAAAAATTGATTTGGAAACGGATTCAGGTATAAATCTTTTAGCAGTGACTGGGTTCCGTATAAAAGCAGTATGTATGTCCTCCTAAGGGGACCATATATACCTCATGAGAAGCTGAACATTTGGTTGCTTCATTTATTTATTACAGCCTCATTCTGGCCTCAGTTTTATGGACATGAAGTGAATGAAATAATTGGGATGAAATCAGAGTATGACTTTGCATGTTTACTTTTGTTCTAAAGGAATACTTTGTCTCTTCTTGCCCCGCTCCCACATGCCTCTGCTCACAGATACACAAATATATGCATGTGTTGTTTCTGAAGGCAGCTGGTGGCATAGGTGACGAACTGACCTGTGTCTAAAGCTCAGGTGTAAAGTTAAAGCATTTTAAAAGCTATTGTGGGAAGCCTCATTGTAGAGTTCAGTGGTTTCTTGTGACACTGACCCAAGGTCAATTTGCTCATGGTTGCAAGAATTACACATTTTTTAATAAATGAGCTGACTTCACAGCTTTACCTAATTTTTCTAACTTTCCTACAAGTTCCAGGTACAGACAGATCCTCCGTTTGCTCTGGAGATGCCTCTCCCATAATCACTGTCCCTGGCTCATGCTCTTTTCATGAATGTTTGCCTGAACTCCCTCGTCAAAAAATAGGAGCTGAGCCTTTCTTGTCGTTCATTGACCATTTTCTCTTCCAGAACAAATGCTCCCTGTAGTTTAGCAGAAAGAAAATGCTGCTGTTAAGAATCTCTGTAGGGAAGAAAAAAACCACTAATTACTGTTTCAGAACTGTGCTGTTTGATTAATTCAAATACACTCCTTTTGCCACCCCAGGATCTGCCAGGTGAGTAACCTGTCCATGGTGAATGAGAAATGGATTGTCAGTTCTCCGCCCTTTTTTTAAAATGATATAATCTCAACCCATTTAGCCCCAATAAATCAGTGGACGCTCAGGACTGCCACGTATGCGGCTGACTGTTACAGGTGAGTCGCTCTTCCTGGGATCACCGCTTGTGTCCTCCTTGCGCCGTCCTGGTGCCTCACAGCATTTACTTAATGATCCTCCCCTGTTGGGATGGTGGTTTTTATTCTCTTTCTGCAGCACTTCACAAAAATAAACAACAAACAAGGTCAGGCTTGTAGAGAGGGGTTATGTATTTCATTTGATTGACCAATTAATTTATATGCGGGTTCGTATATTGGTTACTCAATTAGAAGATAGCACCTTTCCCTGAAAAATATGACTGTTTTTGAACTTTGCATGCCCCCACAGCCATAGCTGGCAGTGAACCCTCCCCATTGGCAAACTCCTTTGGCTTATTTGGAAATGCTTCTCCTCACCTCTACTGACCACTTATTCATAGAGTCAAAGAATCATTAAGGTTAGAAAAGACCTTTAAGATCATCAAGTCCAACCATCAACCCAACACCACCATGCCCACTAAATCATGTCCCGAAGTGCCACGTCCACACGTTTTTTGAACTCTTCCAGAGATGGTGACTCCACCACCTCCCTGGGCAGCCTGTGCCAATGCCTGACCACTCTCTCAGTAAAGAAATTTTTCCTGATGTCCAGTCTAAACCTCCCCTGGTGCAGCTTGAGGCCGTTTCCTCTCGTCCTATCACTAGTTACTTGGAAGAAGAGACCAAAATCCACCTCACCACAACCCCCTTTCAGGTAGCTGTAGAGAGCAATGAGGTCTCCCCTCAGCCTCCTCTTCTCCAGACTAAACAACCCCAGTTCCCTCAGCCGCTCCTCATAAGACTTGTGCTCCAGATCTCTTCACCAGCTTCATTGCCCTTCTCTGGACACGCTCCAGCACCTCCAACGTCCTTGTAGTGAGGGGCCCAAAACTGAACACAGGATTCGAGGTGCAGCCTCACCAGTGCCCAGTACAGGGGCACGATCCCTGCCCTGTTCCTGCTGGCCACACTAGTGCTGGTACAGGCCAGGACGCTGTTGGCCTTCTTGGCCACCTGGGCACACTGCCGGCTCAGGTTCAGCCAGCGAACATGATTATTGATGGACTATGATGGCTCTTAAGGGGCAGTCACAGCAGGCACCCATCAAAAACTGGTTTTGGCCGGAACTTAGCACAAGGTAGGAGCTATCAAGGCCGGCTGTCGCCTCCCTCC
>NW_010542008.1:0-13239 GCF_000687285.1 Phaethon lepturus
CCCCCCCCCGGAAATTCCTCTCTGGGCTCATCTATTTGGATGTTTACCAACAAGCCTTTCACTTAGTTAGCTTATTCCACCTACAAACTCAGTCAGTAAAAGGCAATCCAGAATAAGAATGTGCATACAAATGGAAGGGAAACTGGGTCTCTCATAGCAAAGGAAGCTAAATGCTCTAGAATCACTGTTGCAGTACATTTTCAAGTGTAAACAAGCTTTTAGGAAAACTAAAAGGTTTTTTTTTTCTTTTAAGAAAGAAAAGTTGGGGACTTGGCAGCATTGTCGTTGCCTCAGCTGCTATCATCTCTTTCTCTTACTAGCTGAGAGGGGGAAAAATGTATATATTTTCAAAACAGTCCTCTTTCAAATTCCCCTGCCTGTGAAGTGTCACAGAATTACCTTTTTTTTCTTTAAATGTAAATGTCCCAGTAGTGACTTCTGTGATCCATTTGTTTAATTAGTCATCAGTCAAGTAGCCCATACCCAAACTTGAAGACAACTTGAATGGATGGACAGTTGGAATATTCCCCAGAAAAGCAGAACCTGCAGGACCATCTTGCTAGGAAGAGCCTCTGCTCTGGCTGACACAAGGAGAAAGTCAAAAAAGGCACAAGGAGCCTGAGCGAATGCATTTGAACACTAAAAGGGAAAAAAAAAAAAAAAGGAAAAGGGGAAAAAACAGGAGATATTGATAGAAAACACTTTTCAGTATTCACCAGCTCTCCTCATCACTCCAGCCCAGGGCTTTGGAATAGACCCAGCGGAGGGCAGCCTCCCATCCGCATTTCTGACAGACGGGGCACGATGCTCACCTTTCCTGCCATCTAGTTTGTGTTTTGACAATTCGGTGTGGAAACTCTAGCAAATGTATGCAGAGAGAGAAGATCCCCGTCTCCCGTTCTCCTCCCGAGGAAGTTAGCCAGGCATTGCAGAAATACGATGCGTGAATAACACAGAGCCTAAGCAGAAAATGAGTACGTTTTAAACAAGTCCACTGGAAAAGAATTAGCAGTGAAACTGAAAAGAGCCATATGCCAATAAGGGGGAAAGTGACTCAAAGTGACACGCTGTAATAATATAATTGAGTTAGGATTAAATTGCAGAAGGATAAAAGCAAGGACAGAGCTAAAAAGGTAGAAACTGCGACATGTGCTGCCTTGTTAAGTGGGAGATGGTCAACAGGAGGGGATTCTCTTGCCGTTTTCCTTTCATTTATAATTAGGCTGTGAAAGTACCAGGGGCATGTCAAGCCATTTGAGGGTTTAAATAAAACAGCACTTCCCTGAACCATCGTGGCTCAGTTTCAGCATTCCCCCATCCCCCCCGACTCCTTGGAAGCAGTGGGAGTCTACAGCTATCTCCTCCTGTGGGAAACCCTCCCTGGCAGACGGCATCCGGACCTCCTCCATCTCCCACCCTCAATCTTTATTGTTAAGGGAAAGGGGGAGGTAAGAAGGGTGTGAGGCACCCTGAAGAAATCCCCTGTTTATTTAAGAGTTTTTGCAGGCAGGGGTATGGGGGAGGGCGTCTTTTTTCCTCCTCTGAATTCTCCTCTATTAATATATTCCATTTAAATTGCTCACGGCACCATGTACTAATTAGGACTAGAATGACAGTTTGAGGAGAACAACTGAACCCACTTGAACTCTTGGAGTTCAGAGTTCATGCACATATGGGAAAAACATCTTCCCATTTATTTCTGCAAATACTCTGCACGGATCATGGAAAATATAGGTGATATGGACAGAGCTGATCCTAATGCCTCCTGTAGATGTTTCAGTTTGCAGATGAAGAGATTTGAAATGCTCATTTAAAGAAAACACACTGAATTGGTTCCATTGATGATTTAAATGAAAGTGTTAATTTGATGCCAGTTTAAATCTGCTGGTACCAAAGCACCATGGATGTCCTCAGGCACGTTAAAGCAGGTGTATTCCAGTTCAGCATAAGTCAATGAAGAATAGTACTCAGCTACAGTCAAACAAGTGTACTACACAGAGCTACATGGAGCTGTGCACCAAGCAAATGAAACCAGAAGGTTTCTGAGTGTAGACAAGGCCCTTGTGTTAGTTAATGGCAGACTAGACACTTCAGCCCTTACCTTCAGTCAAAAGTCAGTGTTTTTTGAAATGTTCATATAATAATAGCAATACTTAGTGATTGTAAGCATATATCTTACAGCATTTTAGCCAGGTGTGTAAATTGTAGCAGGCGCACACATTGATTTAACTTCCCAAAATCAATGTTCTTATTTTGATGACTTTTATTTTGTCCATTTAAAACTACACTTCAGGTGCTGGCTTTGAGCCACTTCCATTCTCAGTACAGAGCATCCAAATATTGACTTGTACCAGCTTAATGAAATTGATTTTGACTTCTCACCTTTCATTATTTTGGTGGGAGGTTGTGTGCAGACCAACTCTATAATGAAACTGGATGATTTACTCAATACCACACAGCGAGTCAGTGCCACAGCTGGAGACAAGAGCAGACTTCTGCAGAGAACCACCATACAAATTTGACTACAGGTCCTGAAAAACAGCGTGCTTAGATTGCCCGAAGACTCCAGTTTGTGTATTGGTTTCTCTCCAATCTACTAAGGAGAGGTTTTTATAAGAATAACTTGGCTGAAATGTCTATTCTTGATCTGTTCCTATTCCTGTTCCCATTCCTATCTTACCCTACCTTTTTTTTTCTTCTGCTATTCCTTGTAGTGACCACATCACTTTGGTATCTGTACGTGGCACAGTAGGGGTATTAGTTGCTATCTGTCCCATGTGGTTTATTTTCTCTCTTTTACTCCCATATTCTCTCAGCCTGAGGAGTTTAGAAGAAATGCTGATGGTTTGGTGGAAGCTTGTTGAAGGTCTTTGGAGACACAAGCGATTCAAAGCCAATCAATGCATCCATAAATCCTTGTAAAACTCAGATCCTGAATACCTGCTTACTCTTTCATTATGTGTTGACCCAACAAATGAGTCTGGGGTATTTCTAAGACACTTTTCATTTTTCACTGAGAGCTGCACTCTCTGTTATTTCTCCGTGGCATGCATAAAGAAAAAAAAATGTATCTTGTAAACATTGATCTGCTTATTATTCTGCTTGTTTGGATAGCCTTAAAAATGGGCATTTATCTATAGCTTAGATGTCTTAAACATTGACTGGGTACCCAGACATAACACGAATGCAGTCATACAGAGATCACCTACCATGACTGTTTCAAAAGTGCTCCTCTCACCATTTCCTAAATCTGACATTTAACTCCCAGAGGAGTGTGCAATTTGGTGTAACTACTTTGGGGGCACAGATTTCTGAAAAGCCCACCACGAAAAGCTACCTTTCTTCAGGCGTTAATGATTGAGGCCAACTGTTTTGCTTTCTTGAGGATGGAAGTAGTAAACTGTAAGGACTTCAGGCAACATATATGTAATGACTGACAGCCGAAATATAGAGACATAAAGAAATGGGTGTCAGGGCTAATGCAGTTCTGCACATCTCCATCACACATTTCAGACATGGGCATTTTTCTTTTTCAGCCTCTGCGTTTTAAAACAAACTGGATTGGGGCCATTGCTGCCTGTAGATTATGGCCCTCGAAGTGATAAACATGCTGTTCCATTGCTATTTGCCCCATGAGATAAACATTTCTGATGGATTTTTCTGACAAAACTGAGAAACCTAATAATCGCAACGTCAGAAAAAAAGTGAAAACTGATTCAGTTTGATCCCCAAAGGACAGGAGAGGGAAAACAGCAATAGGAGCTACAGTTCTGTAAGACTGAACTTGTCAAAGCTCTTTTAGACTGCTTTGAATAAGCACATCCGTTTGGTATTATAAATAAAGGCATCAGACAGTAATTTGCATGGATTAGGATTGTTAACATTTATCAATTGCTGGGTTTTAAAGAACTCCCAAATTCTTGATAGGAGTATCTCTTTGTAGTGAAAGATTCATGGTGGGAGTGAAAAAAAATCTGATGAATTTAAAGCTACAGATGAGAGAAAGCAAAGCCGTCCAGATCTAAACTGAGATACCATTAGTGGTTCCCATAAATCAAATCATGTTTATAGCAGGGATACAGTTGAATTACCATCTGGACTTTTTAACCTCGACATTTATTTCCGAACCCTCCTACAATATTGAAAGTAAACTTAACCCTTCCTTTCATCTTCAGGACTTTGACCTGGTGCCAGTTCTTATTTTGAAGGAATGATCTGATTTTTGATGGGGACAGAATGTCACACGTGGCATGAGGTTGGAAGGACTGGGAGTTTCTTGCAGAAGACAAAGTCGTAAAAGAAATAAAATACAATCAGTCTTAAATGAGATCAGCTGAATAGAGGGTCAGGGGGAATGAAGTCAGGGGGAGGATGAAGAAAGGAGGGTTCATTTTAATTCAGGTAGAGGACACAGATGGGGTCCAAGGACAACATAGCAAAACATGTAACAGTCAAGAGGAACCTATATTCTCTCAGGATCTGTGGAATTATCGGGAGGTAGATGGTGATGAAGAGCTGGATCCTGTTTTCATTGGTGCTAATAACAAAACTGTCATTGCCTTTAATAGTACATCCACCTACTTCTGTGAAAGTGGGAACTTTAACCCTTTACCGAGAAAACAAATAAAGCTCATATCAAGCAATATTTAAAGCCTCAGGAAAAAAAAACAGCAAGATGTCTGGATCCCAGGTTTTTTGTTGTTTTTTTTTCCTTCCTTTTGGTCTGCCTCTGAACTTCCTGATTCAGTCAAGGAGCTGCCAAAATAGTTAGTAAAGGACATTGTCATGCTATTTCCAGCTCAAATTGAAACAAGTGTCAGGAGGAACCACAGGAGAGGATGGCTCTGCCAAAAGCCGCTGGCCCCTTCTGCAGACCTCGCTGGTGTGAGCAGCCGGTCAGACCGTGGGGTTTGTTCACAGGCAACTAGGAGACATTTCTGAGGATTGCCCTTTCCCATGTCACATCTCCAATGTTTTTCTTTCTTCCTTCTGCTTAGTGCCCATAGGCTGCATGGCACAGGGACCGCAGGGACAGCGGTGCTCTGTCTCCTCAGAGACTTCCCTCATGAGCATGGGCTTCTTGTACCTCACTGTAATGTGGGGAGAGGAGTATTTTGGTGTATCACAGGGTGTTTGAAGGTGAAGTGTGTTGACTTTGAGGTCTTCCGGTAATAGGTAAGATTGGTTACATAGATATATGTCCGGACAGCATGAGGCACTCTAGTGAAACCTCACTGCATGTACATATGGCTGTGTGCTAAGTATATATCTGGTGCTAAGCAAGGTGACCATAGGGCCTTTATCTGACCAAGAGGGTGAGGTACAGGTAGGGCAACTCATTCCGGGGTCATGCTGTCTGACAGGATGAGTCTTCTGACCATCCTACTGGGCTGTCCTATCCTTGGATATTAAAGAAGATGTTTTCCTCTGAAGCTAGCTTTCCTGAAGAAAAAACGTCTTTCCACCTCCGCCCAAAGTTGTTTCAGTAAATGTCTTTGGTGTCACATGTTTCACAGTGACCTGAAGTTTTTTACTTAGTCCTTGTTAGAGACAACATCATATTTCACACCCTGGCTGGTGCCAGGACCCTCTTAGTCTATTGGTGACATTACTGCCATTTCCCATCTCTCTCCTTCCTGAATTTACCTAACCCAGCGCTCCGGCCTTTTGTTGAAATGATTTTCTACCTTCCGGCCCTGCGTGCCATGTGTCAGGTTATGTGCAAAAGGTCACAGCCCACTTCCCCTGGCTTTAGACACAGGATGAGGAAACGAAGAGGGGTGAAGCCTCTGACTTCATTTTGGAGGTCAGGGTGGGTCTTCTTGGGGTAGGAGTGGAGTCTGAAGAGCAAATGCTGCCATTTGTTATCCATATTTTTTCAAACAAACAAGAAACCCCAAGGATTATTCGTGCTGCTAAATCGGAAATACTTCTCAAAACATCTGACAAAAAGAACAGGAGGACAATAGGTGGACGGTGAAGAGAGTTTATATATGTATATATACTCATATATATAGCCCAGACACAGATATCCAGTTTTGTTGGAAACACAGTAAAGACAGGAAGAGCAATCTGAGGATCACCTCTGAGCTGCCCAAAGGGTGGGCAAGCTGCCTTGTTTGCCTAGTAATTCTCTTTTAGGATTGCGCAGCCTAATTATGTGCTAACTCACATTCAAAAATTGTATCGTCAAAAGGGTAAGAGTCTGAAATGGTGCCAGGAGAATGTTTTCCAGCACTGGGGAATCCCAAACTTTGCCCAGTACAGGACTGCACTGGTTCCAAGCCAGCAGCCTCAGGCTGCAATGAAAGCACATGCAGAAGAAAACATCTCTGCCACCCGCCTCCTCTGTCAGAGGGTGGATGTAGCCCCACACACGCTCTTAGGACATGACCTGAGTGGGCTTCGCACTGGTGGAGATGGGTGCGCTTCAGCCTGGGGCTGTTGAGGGCAGCCACCCCATGCCGTGTATGATGGCCACGACAGAGAGTGCAATGGGAGACAGGCGCGTCTCCACCTCCTGATGATCTGGGCGGCAGATCTTGGCTTCATGGGTGGGTTGGAAACAGAACGCATCCTCTTCCCCTGCTCAGTTTCATGCTGACGCTGTGCACCTTGAGCAAGTCCGGTGGCAGTTCAGGAACGTACATCCCAGCCCGCGTGCTCCAAATCTGCTGGTTTCCTCCCAGATCTGTTAAACTGAACTGGAGTGGGAGGAGAAACAAAGAAAGAAGCAAATAGACGGAAAAGCAAAAACCCAAAACACTTCTCTGCAGGTTGTTGGTTGTACCTAGAGCTCTGGCTGGTTTATGTATGCATTCAGAGTAAGTTCTCTGAGGAGTATCCTGCAGTCATTTCTCAGCAAGTGTGAACAAACTCATTAACAGCTCCTTTACTGGAATGATAAGTTGTTTCTTAATGAAGGGAAAAATAAATACCCTTGCTAACCCAGGCTCCATCACTAGGAGTCACACATCATTCTTAAAGACTCCTTATTTTCCACCAGAGACATTTGTGTACAGCCCTTAAACAAAATGAAAGGGCTTGTTTCTCCTTCTTAGACGCTCTTTTAGATGCTCAAATTGCACAACATTTTTTAGATGCTTTTCAGAGTTTTATCTCAGATGTGAGCAGCTTAGGTTCAATAAAATAAAACATAATGATCTGAATCTTTACCCATTTTAAGAAGGGAAGGTTTGTAGCACTTAAAGCATGGGACCAGGGCCCAAGAGATTTGGGATCTATTCCAATCTCTGCCATTGACCTGCTATGTAGTTTTACTTGTAAGGAAGTCACTTAAGCTCATTGTGTTTCAATGTGCCCATTTGTGAAATAGAGATAATAATGCCATGCTCACAAGGGGGCTGTAAAGGTTAATTAAATAGAGTTTTTAGGTGATTTCCCTTCTTTTGATGAAAAGTGTGACAGAAGTATTGTTTATTAATGAAGTTTGTGCAAAAATGACAATTCTGAATTTTTGCAGCAAAAAAATACATTGTGTGTGTGAAAAATGTTCACATGGTAATTTTTTAAAATTATCATTTTTTTCAAGATAAATTGATTCAGTCTGAGCTTCAAAAATCTGGGAGTGCTTTGCATTTTTTGCCCGTTTTTGCATGTACTACATGATGATGTCTGTACTAGCAACTAGAACAGCTAGGTATCACCATAGGAAGGTTTGTGGAAAAAAAAAACACAAACCAAAAACCAAACCACAACATTTAAATCATATTTTGGATGCTCGTGTGCTTCAGGGTATAAAACTTTAAGGCAGAAGTATGGCAGGCCCTCAGATTCAGCTGGTTAGAGGATTTGTTGATACCTTTATAGGGGTTGATGATAGCTGTTTTCAAATGTAGATGTTTATTTGCTCTCCCATCCAGTATCACATTTCTAATTCCATATTTCTCTGGAAAAGGAAATGATAATATACTCAGGAAGCTCTTATCCTTGCCAGTTTTCAGACTTCACTGCAAGGTGGACTGACCCAGCAATCAAGCAGCTTGATTGCATGATTGGATTCAGGTTGGCACATCCATAGTCTGCAGGACCGGGTGGGACGTGCTCTGCGATCCTACCCCTCATCTGTTGTGGACATGGAAACCTAGGTTGTCCGATGCCAACACAGAGCCACGTGCTTTGCAGAGACTAAACCTGCTCCTTCCCTCACTTAAGTCACTTGGTGACAGTTTTCACTTTCATGTCATTTGTATGAACATGATGGATAATTATTTTTTTCATCACCGTTGGAACCCTCGCACCACTCTCCTGTAAAGGGATGCCTCAAGAAATTGCAAGATAACAAGAGAAGAAATATAAGTTCAGCTCGATGAAACTTGCTTACATTGGAGCTTGAGTTTGGGCTGAAGATTTAAATGCTTTCCCTCTCACTGAACAAGGTGACCTACACCATAACCAGAGAAATTCCAAATGAATAAGAGCTATTAAGTTATCTTGTCCACCTGCCCCCTCCGGCGCAAGATTGAGAGGGTGACATGGATTCTGGCAGTGGGCTGTGCACAACCCATGACAGAGGCTGCACACAAATATGAATCATGTTGTACTTAAAAGGCCCAAATGAGTTTACCCTGGGTTCCCTACCTTTCCTTGTAGCTGGTGGGAATGGGGCCCTGGAACTTAAACAGGTTGACAAAACAGAGATTGAATCAATCCCTGAAAACAATAGATTTAACCCTGTGAATTCCTCAGATGCTCTATTGGCTGCTAGTGCTTCTTGTGCTATTTCTGCCACTGAGAGATTCCCCTAGGATGCTGCTTTTAAGAAAAACACATATAAAAACTACTCACTGTGTAAATCTAACATCAGTTAGTGGTTTCCCAAGTACAGCTTGTGGGATGGCTGCCTGAGTCTTAGATGCAAAAACAGTTCACTGCAGATTGGAGAGCCCTGTAAATGGAAAAGAGAACCTGGAAAGACAAAGAAAAATGAGTCTTTTCAGTAGCATCGAGGGAAATAGCATCTTGATTTTTTCTAGCTACATAAAGACTCCTTCTCACCCTCCCTCATCCCTTTCCAGCCACTATATGCCTGCATACCTGGAAATATTCCCTTGGTATTAAAGACTGAGATTTGTTCAAGCTGCATAAAAACACTTGACATGAGCTTTGGGCTTTCTGACAAACTCTTAAAAAGCTAATTCACATATAAACAGACTCTGCCTGTTACCCACTGACAGCAACATGAATTGAACCGAAATGTAATAAACCCCACCAAGACTATCACAGTGAACCCCCTTGCCTCAGACATGTTAGTTCTCTGGAGGTCAGGGAGAAAAGAAGGTCCTCCACCAAGCCCAGAAAGCTCATGGGTGTAAGCAGTCCTGGATTTTTGAAGGCAAGCCCCTAGCTAACATCTCTTCTCCCTCATTTTAACTGAAATTGTCTCTTCTGCTGACCGGGCCTGTAGCGATGTCAATGGCAGTGTAGGGAGCACCTCACTTGGCCCCAATTTTTTGTGAATTCATCTGTGGGAAAGACTGCAGTATCTTTACAGCTTCTTCCCTGCTATCCTGGACTTTTCTTTATACATTTGTCTCCTGGAGAGCCAGCTAAATCCCATTTTCCCAGACTGGCAGGGTTAGGTTTCCATTCAAAGAAAGGGCCAAACACCAGCAAAGGTCAGAATCTGGGAGTAACTGGCCATCGTGGAATGGACTCTGAATAGTTAGTTGCAAAAGTTGTGCTTACCTTTCCTCCTGGGTACCTCTTAAAATCTTAAACGCCTCTTAAAATCTCTCTCATTGCTTTCTCATACATTGGTGAGAAGTTTGGCTTTTTTTTTTTTTAGATTATTTGAATTAAAGCTGTCCCCATTTTCTTCCGGTGTCACTGACAAATATCCATGTACAGTTTGAGAACATGGCCAGCTTCACTCAATATTTGGCCCCCAAAATACCTTATTGGCTGATCCCACTGAAATCTTTGCCCATTAAATGTTGCTGGATCAGGATTTCGCATATGATTCCTAGCATTCATCTTTTATCTCTAGTCCTTAAAGAAAATGGGCAACTAAAAGTTTCACTGTGAATATTGCCACCCTTTCTGTGTTAGCATGGCTTTTCTGGTGCTTGAGTTCTGCCAAAGACACTCAAGGACTTCAGCTGAGTTATGGAGTGACATGGACCTAAGCAGTCTGCACAGGTGAGGCCAAAATTTTGGCTACTTTGCACGTATGTCAGGGCACGTGGGTGCATGCAGGTATGTATTACTGTGAACATCTTCTGTGCTTCTAATTATAGAGTTGCTGACATGATTTGCTCTGAGTCGTGATCTGCAGAGTGTCAGCTGGGAGACCATTTTCTTTTGGAAATGAAACAGAACAAAATAAATGCATTTAGTCTTTTCACTAAATTCTGGGATGTAAAGCAGGTTTCCCCAGCAAGAATGAGAAGAAGCTGTGCTCATTCTAGCAGCAAAGACTTAAAGAAAATGGCAATCGCTCTTAGTGGGGTTTGAGCATGGTGCTTATTAATCTGAATTTACATTTCTTCTGTTGAAACAGGGGGTTTACAAAGTGATCTGAATTAACATGAGCGGACAGTTGCTGTGCTTACAGACCTTCAACACACTGTGTACAGGGGAAATCGTTTCCTTCCCAGTCTTTGACATTCTCTGTTCAGAAGATTTTTTATTTTAACCCCAGTCCTAATTGCCCTTCAGTATCAAAATTAATTGTGTTTTCTGCTAAAAGGCCAGTGCAGTTTAAGGTTACTCCAGGGTCCCAGCAGCCGATGCATCTTCTGTAAATGGCTTGATTGCCGTCTGTGGAGAGGAGTGCTGGGAGAGATTTGCTTGACCGAGGCTATACATTACAGTCCAATTAGTGTGAAGATCACTACATGAGTCTTTAACTTTATCTAGTAACTGTCGGAATCTCTAATGCTGAGAGGGGAGCGAGGAAGAGGGATGCAGAGCCCACCTGGGCGGCCATACAGAGACCGCGCAGCTTTCCCGGCTCCCCTCCAACCCTCTTGCAGGCAGCAGAGGGAGCAGCCGGAGGATGGAAATAGTGAGCTGCACTTCTCATCCTAGACATACCGAGACAAATATCCCTTTTTTTCTCCCCTTTATTTCTCTGCTGCTTTACTGACATATTAGTGTATGGTTTTGATTTTTAATTTTTTTCCCTTTCTTGAGACTGCACATCTGAAGTCTGGATTCATTTAATGTAACCCGAGGCAATGGGCTGAAATGGATGGGAATCTGCTAGCCCTGGGTCCTCTGGGCTAATGGAGAAAGATGAACACATCCAGGAAACGAATGAAATTCCCACAACGATCTTCAGAGCTGGTTTCCTCCTGGCGCTGTTCCTCTGTCCTACAGCCAGGTCTCTGAACTCAGGTGTTTCATTTAAGTATTCAAAAGCGAGCGAGAGTTAGACTTTTCACTGTTCTGTGTAAGAGCTCAGGAGCTCCTGTTTGGCTCATGGTAAAGTCAAGCAAAAACATAATTCCTCAGCAGAAAGGCCAATTCTAACATTAAATGTATTTTGCAGATCATAGAGTAGATCTAGAACACAGGTACTACAAGTAATCTCCTGTAAGCTAGAAATTACTCACCTTTTGATCTGCAAGGATGACTATAGGTTGTGATTTACAAGTACAATAACTATGAATGGTCATCAGCTGAAATCATCTCAGTGTAGTCTTGAAGGGAAAGTGGCCTTATAGCCCACATCAAACACACACTGCGCAAACACTGGCACACAAATGTACTGAAAAATGGGTCTAAAATATGTCAACCCTACAGTTATGCTCGTACAACTTTAGCCACAACATACATAATCCTGGCCTCTATATTGTTGTCAATGGTTGTTACAAAAAAACCTGATGAAACACCAGGTTTTGCCTTATCAGAGGCATCTGGAACATCTGGAATTAATTTTTGGTTGGTCTGTGCCCCAAGTTATTAGGCTTCTTGTCTGCAGTATCTAGGCCTCATTTCTTCCAAAATGTCTTCTAAAAGTAGATGGAACAACTAGTATTAAACAAGACTATTAAGAAATTTGGAAAAAGTTTGAAAGCTCGTGAAAAATAGAATGTAAAGTCCCTGACATTTTTCACATCTCCACCCTTGATTTTTCAGCTAATTTTAATGCTTAATGTCTTATTTTCTGAGTCAGTCTCCAAACCATGAAATGAAGAGGCAGCTGCAAAAGTGGGAAAAACATGGGGAGAAAAACTTGTTATTTGACACTATCTCACAGAAGTTCCAAAAACGGTGAACTTTCTGTAACAACTCCACTTCTCATTACAATCTCATTTGACACTGGAGCAATTATGATTAAAACAACAACAAAAAAATCTACATCAGTATTTCAGCAGTTGGGAGATTGCATGGCAGCATAATATGTTAGACAGCACACCCCATCTTTAATTCCTTTTTTTTGCCGTGTTAAAAATATTAGTGGCATTAATGCAGTTATGGTATCCATCAAACTAGTTCTCTGCTCTTCTCACTTCTGTGCGCTGCAGAAGCAGTTGTCTTCTCCTTCAGTATCTGGGACACAGCCATAGACCTCAATCATTCTTTTCAGTCCTGTTTTACTTGCTGGATTCACATATTTAGGATTCCACTCACCAGCAGTTTTTCTACACGGTTCACAACAGATCTTGTGTCAATGTGCAGCGTCATGTTTGCACAACTCAGAGAGAAGGGAGTCTTTCCCAGAGGCATTTTGGATTACATAAGGCCGGTAATGGGATGAGAGCTGAGTCTCTCATCCACTGTTCTTCTAAAGGTTCTTAAAATGACAGTGAACTGAAACTCTACTTAACTAGCTCAAGCAGAGTAACCATACTGAACCGCAGTTTTCTCCTGTGGTAAATAAAGTTGTGGCTTGCTCAAGGTAGAAGCAACTAACATTTACCTTACTAGAATTTATGAAATTAAATATCCAAGAAGAAATAATATTGCAAAGCATAATTATCCTATTAGATTCCCCATCACAAAATACTATGGGATGAATTAAAGGAAAAAATTATTGGGAGAAGGGTAACAGACTAATGAGGTGGACATCTTACCTGTCAGATATATACAAACTGTGGCTAAACTCTGCGGTATTCAAATTAATAGCAGTTAACTTGCTGCTGTTTGGGTTCCCCATCACCTACCCCTCATTACAGCTGCATGCAGAGAAAATTAACTGCCACAGAAGATAGCAAGGAAACATGTTTCAAAGCAATATAAAATAGTATTTCTAGGGGCCAGGGTAAGCAG